>NW_024718094.1:6532473-6562473 GCF_018991925.1 Homarus americanus
CAGTATTAGCTGGTTCAGTTACGTATTGCTCTGTCTTTTCTCACTGTCTTACACCTACACTGTCTTGCACCTACACTGTCTTACACACCTGCACTGTCTTACACCTGCACTGTCTTACACCACACTGCCTTACACACCCTACACTATCTTACACACCTACACTGTCTTACACAAACACACTGCCTTACACACCTACACTGTCTTACACAACACTGTCTTACACACACACTATCTTACACACCAACACTGTCTTACACACCTACACTGTCTTACACACCACACTGTCTTACACACCTCACACTGCCTTACACACCTACACTATCTTACACACCTACACTGCCTTACACACCACACTGTCTCCCACCTACACACCTACACCACCTTACACACCTACACTGTCCACCCTTACACCTGCACTCCTTACACAACCACATTGTCAATCATTACTAAATCTATATCATTATTATTTTGCTTTCATATACACAAAACCACCTGTCAAAAAACACAGACAGATAGATATTTATTCCGTAAAATCGCCACACAAATTCATATTGATTCAGCATAGTGACGTCCATTATGGTCCATAGTATACATAGTGACCTCTATTATGGTCCATAGTATACATAGTGACGTCCATTATGGTCCATAGTATGCATAGTGACCTCCATATGGTCCATAGTATACATAGTGACCTCCATTATGTCAATAACATACATAGTTGACCAGGTCTGTGTACGAGGGATGGAAATTGACAATAAACGTGGCACCATCGCTCGACCTAGTTTCATTAATCTCAAATGTTTGTGTTTCCATTAGTGCGTCTCTCTGTGTTGTGTCTGTTGCGTCTCTCTGTATTTGTGTCTGTTGCGTCTCTCTGTGTTGTGTCTGTTGCGTCTCTCTGTGTTGTGTCTGTGGTCTGTCTGTTGCGTCTCTTTGTGTGTCTCTGTGTTGTGTCTGTGTTGTCTCTTCTGTGTTGTGTCTGTGTTGTCTCTCTGTGTTGTGTCTGTCCTGTCTCTCTTTCTGTGTTGGGTCTGTTTACAAATCTCTCTGTGTTCCTTCAGGCGTCTCTCTGTGTTGTTTGTTGCGTCTCTCTGTGTGTCTGTATTTGTCTCTTCATGTTGTGTCTGTTGCGTCTCTGTGTCTGTGTCTGTGCTCTCTCTGTGTTGTGTCTGTTGTGTCTCTCTGTGTTGTGTCTGTGTTGTCTCTTTCTGTGTTGTGTCAGGTCTCTCTGTGTTGTGTCTGTTGCGTCTCTCTGTGTTGTGTCTTTGCCTCTCTCTGTGTTGTCTCTGTTGCGTCTCTCTGTGTTGTGTCTGTGTTGTCTGTTGCGTTTTGTGTTGTCTCTGTATCTGTGTCTGTGTTGTCTCTTTCTGTGTTCTGTCTGTGTCTCTCTCTGTGTGTGTCTGTTGCCTCTCTCTGTGTTGTGTCCTTCTTCCTCTGTGCAGTCTCTCTCTGTTGTGTCTGTATTTGTCTCTTTCTGTGTTCTCTTTATTGTCTCTCTGTTCCGTCTCTCTGTGTTGTGCGCCTCTCTCCTGTTGTCTCTCTCTGTGTTGTGTCTCTCCTGTTGTGTCTCTGCTGTCTCTCTGTTGTGTCTCTCTCTGCTGTGCCCCTCTCTGTTGTGTCTCTATCTGTCACTCCCTCTGTGTTGTGTCTCAGATTGCCTCTCCATGTTGCGTCTCTCTGTGTTGTGTCTCTGCTGTTGCGTCCCCATGTATTTGTCCCATCTGTGTTGTCCCTTCCTGTGTTGAACATCCTCTGTTGTGATACCTCTGTGTTGCCTCTGTGTTGTGTCCTGTGTTGCGTCTCTGTACTGTCCCTCTGTGTTTGTGTCCCTCTCTGTTGCGTGCCTCTCTCTGTTGTTCTCTGTTGCGTCTCTCAGGCTATTCCTGTGTCTGTTGCCCTCTTTGTGTTGTCTCTGTGTTGTGTCTGTGCTGTCTCTGTGTTGCGTCTGTGTTGTCTCTGTGTTGTCTCTCCCTGTTGTGTCCCTCTGTGTTGTCTCTGTGTTGTGCTCTCTCTGTTGTGTCTCTCTGTGTTGTCTCTGTGTTGTAGCCTCTCTCTGTGTCTCTCTCTGTTGTGTCTCTATTTGTCTCTTTCTTGTGTTGTGTCTCTGTATTGTCTCTCTGTGTTGCGTCTCTCTGTGTTGTCTCTGTGTTGCTGTCTCCCTCTTTGTGTCAGTCTCTTATTGTTGTCTTTGTGTTGTCTCTTTATGTGTCTGTTGTGTCCCCCATGTTGTGTCTCTGTACATGTCTCTCAGGTTCGTCTCTCTGTGTTGTGTCTCTGTCTTCTGTTTTGCGTCTCTGTGTGTCTCTGTGTTGTCTCTGTGTTGTCTCTCTGTGTTGTGTCCCTCTCTCTGTTGTGTCTCTCTGTTTTGTCTCTGTGTTGTGTCTCTTTGTTGTGTCCCTCTCTGTTGTGTCCCTCTGCTGTGCCTCTGTGTTGTTCTCTGTATTTGTGTCTCTCTGTGTTGTCTCTCTCTGTTTGTGTCTCTCTCTGTTGTGTCTCTGTTGTGTCTCTTCCTTGGTTGTGTCTCCTGTGTTTGTGTCTCTCTCTGTTGTCTCTGCTAGTTTCTTTGGCCAATGCTCTTTGTGGTCTTTGTGTCTGATATATACTATTGCTTGTGTCTCTCCCTGTTGTGAAATATAATGTTGAGATATATATGAACTTTGTGTCTCCTATCTGTGCCTCCCATCTGTGCCTCTCTGTTGTGTCTGTGTTGTTTCTGTTTGTGCCCCTTTCTGCCAGTCCCTGGCTGTGTCTCTCTCTATTTGTGTCTCTCTCTGTGGCGTCTCTTTCCCATGCCAGGTCTCTCTCTGTTGCGTCCCCCTGTTGTGTCTCTCAGTGTTAGTGTCTCTTTCTCTGTTGTCTCTCTCTGTTGTGTCTCTCTCTGTTGTGCTCTCTGTTGTGTCCTCTGTGTTGCGTCCCTCTCTGTTGTGTGTGTCCCTCTGTGTTGTGTCTCTTTCTGTGTTGTGTCTCTCTCTGTGTTGTGTCTCTCTCTGTTTGTGTCTCACTGTGTTTGTGTCTCTCTGTGTTGTGTCTCTCTGTGTGTGTCTCTCTGTGTTTGGTAAATCTCAGTGTTGTGTCTCTTTCTGTGTTGTGTCTCTCTCTGTTGTGTCTGTGTTGTGTCTGTTGCGTCTCTCTGTGTTGTGTCTGTTGCGTCTCTCTGCATTTGTCTCTGTTGCGTCTCTCTGTGTTGTGTCTGTTGCGTCTCTCTGTGATTTGTGTCTTGTTGTCTGTTGCGTCTCTTTGTGTTGTCTCTGTGTTGTGTCTGTGTGTCTCTTCTGTGTTGTGTCTGTGTTGTCTCTTTCTGTGTTGTGTCTGTTGCGTCTCTCTGTGTTGTGTCTGTTGCGTCTCTCTGTGTTGTGTCGTGTCTCTCTGTGTTGTGTCTGTTGCGTCTCTCTGTGTTGTGTCTGTTTGTGTCTCTCTGTGTTGTCTCTGTGTTGTCTGTTTGCGTCTCTTTGTGTTGTCTCTCTGTTGTGTCTCTGTGGTATGTCTCTCTGTGTTGTGTCTGTGTTGTCTCTTCTGTGTTGTGTCTGTTGCGTCTCTCTTTGTGTTGTCTCTGTTTGGTCTGTCTGTGTTTCTCTCTGTTGCGTCTCTCTGTGTTTGTGTCTCTGTATTGTCTCTCTGTGTGCGTCTCTCTCTGTGTTTGTGTCTGTTGCGTCTCTCTGTGTTGTGTCTCTCTGTGTTGTGTCTGTGTTGTCTCTTTCTGTGTTGTGTCTCTGTATTGTCTCTCGGTTGTGTCTCTCTCTGTTGTGTCTCTCTCTGTTGTGTCTGTGTTGTCCTCTGTGTGTGTCTCTCTCTGTTTGTGTCCTCTCTGTTGTGTCTTATATTGTCGCTCTTCTTCTGTGTTGTGTCTCTGTATTGTCTCTCTGTGTTGCGTCTCTCTGTGTTTGTGTCCTCGTTGGCCTGTGTCCTTGTGTCGGTCTCTTCTGTGTTGTGTCTCTCTCTGTTGTGTCTCTCTGTGTCTCTGTGTTGTGTCTCTTTCTGTGTTGTGTCTGTTTGTCTCTCTGTGTTGTGCTCTCTCTGTTGTGTCTCTCTCTCTGTTGTGTCTGTGTGTCTCTGTGTTGTGTCTGTGTTGTCTGTTGCGTCTCTTGTGTTGTCTGTGTTGTGTCTGTGTTGTCTCTGTGTTGTGCTCTCTCTGTTGTGTCTCTCTGTGTTGTCTCTGTGTTGTGTCTCTCTCTGTTGTCCTCTGTTGTCTCTGTGTTTTGTCCTCTCTGTTTGTGTCTCCTGTTGTCTTGTTCTTTCTGTGTTGTGTCTCAGGTTTTGTCTCTCTCTGTTGCGTCTCTCTCTGTGTTGTGTCTTATATGTCTGTTTGTGTCTCTTTGTGTTGTCTCTGTATGTGTCTCTGTGTTGTCTCTCTGTGTTGTGTCTCTCTCTGTTGTGTCTCTCTGTGTTGTCTCTGTGTTGTGTCTCTCTGTGTTGTGTCTCTCTCTGTTGTGTCTGTGTTGTTCTCTGTTGTCTCTCTGTGTGTGTCTCTGTGGTCTCTCTGTATTGTGTCTCTCTCTGTTTGTGTCTCTCTCTGTTGTGTCTCTCTGTGTCTCTCTGTGTGTCTCTCTCTGTGTGTCTCTCTGTGTTGTGTCTCTCTGTGTTGTGTCTCTGTGTTGTGTCTCTCTGTGTTGTCTCTCTGTGTTGTGTCTCTCTCTGTTGTGTCTCTGTGTTGTTTCTGTTGTGTCTCTTTCGTTTGTGTTGTCTCTCTGTGTTGTGTCTCTCTGTTGTGTCTCTCTCTGTTTGTGTCTCTCTGTGTGTGTCTCTGTGTTTGTGGTCTCTCTCTGTTGTGTCTCTCTCTGTTGTGTCTCTGTGTTGTGTCTCTCTTGTTGTGTCTCTCTCTGTTGTGTCTCTGTGTTGCTCTGTGTTGTGTGTCTCTCTGTGTTGTGTCTCTCTCTGTTTGTGTCTCTGTGTTGTGTCTCTCTGTGTTGTGTCTCTCTCGTCTGTGTTGTGTCTCTCTCTGTTGTGTCTCTGTGTTGTGTCTCTCTCTCTGTTGTGTCTGTGTTGTGTCTCTCTGTGTTGTGTCTCTCTCTGTGTGTCTCTGTTGTGTCTCTCTCTGTTGTGTCTCTGTGTTGTCTCTCTGTTTGTGTCTCTGTGTTGTGTCTCTCTGTGTTGTGTCTCTCTCTGTTGTGTCTCTCTCTGTTGTGTCTCTGTGTTTGTGTCTCTCTCTGTGTTGTGTCTCTCTGTTTGTGTCTCTGTGTTGTGTCTCTCTGTGTTGTGTCTCTCTGTTGTGTCTCTCTTTGTGTCTATTTGTGTCTCTCTGTGTTTGTGTCTCTCTCTGTTTGTCTCTGTGTTGTGTCTCTCTGTTGTGTCTCTTAGTGTGTCTCTCTGTTTGTGTCTCTGTTGTGTCTCTCTCTGTTGTGTCTCTCTTGTTGTGTCTGTGTTGTGTCTCTCTGTGTTGTGTCTCTCTCTGTTTGTGTCTCTGTGTTTGTGTCTCTCTGTTGTCTCTCTCTGTTGTGTCTCTCTCTGTTGTGTCTCTGTGTTGTGTCTCTCTGTGTTGTGTCTCTCTGTATTGTGTCTCTCTGTGTGTCTCTCTTGCTGTTGTGTCTCTCTGTGTTGTCTCTGTGTTGTGTCTCTCTCTATTTGTGTCTCTCTCTTGTTGTGTCTCTCCTGTGTTTGTGTCTCTGTGTTGTTCTCTCTGTGTTTGTGTCTCTCTCTGTTGTGTCTCTCTGTTATGTCTCTCTCTGTTGTGTCTCTCTGTGTTGTGTCCTCTCTGTGTTGTGTCTCTCTGTTGTGTCTCTGTGTGTGTCTCTCTCTGTTTTTGTGTCTCTCTCTGTTTGTCTCTCTGTTTTGTCTCCTCTGTTTTGTCTCTCTGTGTTGTGTCTCTCTGTGTTGTGTCTCTCATGTTTGTGTCTCTCTGTGTTGTGTCTCCTCTGTGTTGTGTCTCTGTATTTGTGTCTCTCTGTGTTGTGTCTCTCTCTGTTGTGTCTCCTTTGTGTTGTGTCTCTCTGTGTTTGTGTCTCTGTTGTGTCTCTCTCTGTGTTGTGTGTCTCTCTGTGTTGTCTCTCTCTGTGTTGTGTCTCTCTGTGTTGTGTCTCTCTGTTTTGTGTCTCTTCTGTTTTGTGTCTCTCTGTGTTGTGTCTCTCTGTTTTGTGTCTCTGTGTTGTGTCTCTTTCTGTATTTGTGTCTCTCTCTATTTGTGTCTCTCTGTTGTGTCTCTCTGTGTTGTGTCTCTGTTTTGTACTCTCTCTGTGTTGTGTCTCTTTCTGTGTTGTGTCTCTCCTATGGCTTGTCTCTGTTTGTGTCTCTCTCTGTTGTGTCTATTGTGTCTTTGTGTCTCTCTGTGTGTGTCTCTCTGTGTTGTGTCTCTCTGTTGCTCTCTCTCTCTAGTCTGTCTGTGTTGTTTCTGTTGTGTCTCTCTGTGTTGTGTCTCTCTGTGTTGTGTCTCTCTGTGTTGTGTCTCTCTGTGTTGTGTCTCTCTCTGTTGTGTGTCTGTGTTGTTTCTGTTGTGTCTCTCTGTGTTGTGTCTGTGTTTGTGTCTCTCTCTGTTGTGTCTGTATTTGTTTCTGTTGTGTCTCTCTGTTTGTGTCTCTCTGTGTTGTGTCTCTCTGTGTTGTCCTGTTTGCTGTCTCTCTCTGTGTGTCTGTGTTGTCTCTGTTGTGTCTCTCTGTGTTGTGTCTCTCTGTGTTGTGTCTCTCTGTGTTGTGTCTCTCTGTGTTGTCTCTGTGTTGTGTCTCTCTCTTTTGTGTCTGTGTTGTTTCTGTTTGTGTCTCTCTGTGCTGTGTCTCTCTGTGTTGTGTCTCTCTCTGTGTTGTGTCTCTGTTGTGTCTGTGTTGTTTCTGTTGTGTCTCTCTGTGTTGTCTCTCTGTGTTGTGTCTCTCTGTGTTGTGTCTCTCTCTGTTGTGTCTCTTTGTGTTGTCTGTGTTGTGTCTCTTTGTGTCTCTGTGTTGTCTCTGTGTTGTCTCTCTGTGTTGTGTCTCTCTGTGTCTCTCTGTTGTGTCTCCTTTTGTGTGTCTCTCTTGTTTGTCTCTTTGTGTTGTCTCTGTTCTCTCTGTGTTGTGTCTCTCTGTGTGTGTCTCTCTCTGTTGTGTCTCTTTGTGTTGTCTCTCTGCTGTTGTGTCTCTTTGTGTTGTCTTGTGTCTCTCTGTGTTGTGTCTCTCTCTGTCTTTGTGTTGTCTCTGTGTTGTGTCTCTTTGTGTTGTCTCTGTGTTGTGTCTCTCTGTGTTGTGTCTCTCTGTGTTGTGTCTCTCTGTGTTGTGTCTCTCTGTGTTGTGTCTCTCTCTGTTGTGTCTCTTTGTGTTGTCTCTGTGTTGTGTCTCTTTGTGTTGTCTCTGTGTTGTCTCTCTAATGTTCTTACATGTTGTCAATCTGTGTTTGTCCCCTTCTAATGTACTGATTATTATTATTATTATTATTATTATTATTATTATTATTATTATTATTATTATTATTATTATTATTATTATTATCGTCACCTGTGTTTTCGTTGATTCTCTTGTTGCCTTGGAGTATTGTTAGCTGGAATGAACAATACACATTCTTACCGTATGCTATTCCTCTACCTGAAGTATTGTAAGCTGGGCAGCCTGTTGTGGGGGTAAAGCAATATAGCGTGATGGCTGGAGCGACGGTGCTAATTAAGAGGAGAAGTGCCACTCACAGGCCACTATCTGAAGGACCCCGAGTGCCACCACCACCTGCATCACTTTTACACTCAGGCACTCTCACACACATAAACTTTACCTGGTGGTAGTAAAGACGTAGAGAGTGAGATTCCGTGCAATATGTGTCCTTAATATACTTACCTTAACTTACTTCAATCGGAATGACACACACACACACACGAGGCAAACTCATATCCTGTCACCGAAGAGAAAATAATTAGTTTTTAGTCGTGTGTCTCAACCTATTGTGTTTCTCGGTGATGATGGAGAGAGAAAGAAAAAAAAGATTGAAGGAGTACCAAAGGCGTAGCTGTGGAGGATGATAGGAATTTCTCTGTAAACTGGTCACAAAAATGTTCTTTCACATAAATAAGAACTTAAGAGGTAACCAGCTAGCGCTATGATATAAGGTCATTAACGACTTGGAGTTATTTTACATAAACTAACTATAACCTAACGTCCTAACATATCTAACCGAGCCTGACCTAACCATGCCCGACTTACTTTCCCAACCTAAACTAAGCTAACGTAAACTATACTCTAACTTCTATGATATTTTACACACAAATGTTTGTGTGTATTTATGCTTGTAACAATTGGTGATAAAAGAAGCTCACTTGGAAAAGGAATTGTAAAGAAGAATAAGGAAGAAATTTTGGAGCGATCTTGAGCAGGTAGTTAGTGTGAGTGAAGGAGATGTCTGATGTCGCATTAAAACGCTGAATAGGTTAAGTGAAGCGACGAGCAGTAGGAGGAGGAGAGTCGGCAAGGGCTTTTCCGCGCCTGTAAGAGATACGAGTATAACAAAAATTCTAAAGGAACGTCTTTCAAGTCTTCTTCGAACTGCGAGACTTGTGAGAGATTGAAACGTTAGATGTTGAGACGAAACGTGAGATGTTGAGATGAAACGTGAGATGTTGAGATGAAGCGTGACATGTTGAGATGAAAAGTGACATGTTGAGATGGTAAGATGACACGTGTGATGTTGAGATGAAATGAACTAAGTAAAACCTGTAATTAACAGTGAAACGTGAAACTTACAAAGTGAAGCAAGAAACTTGCAAATTTTAACGAGGAAGTAACAACGACATTCCGTCACTCACCCCGTCACAGTAACTCCCTCCTTCCACTCTGGCAACTCAGCGTCTCGTAATAACTCACTCACTCCTCATTATCCATTCTTTACCTCTGTGTCAGTTCCCATAATCATCTTCCTGTCTCCACCATCTCCTCTTTATCGTTCTGAATTATTCCCTTGTCTTATTTTCTCTATTTCTCTTCGTATTCTTTCTTTGTACTCTCACTCCTTTGTTCTTTAATTATCATATTTATCTATTTTCGCTAAGTGGTTCTTCTTTCATCTTGGTGTCCCTTTTTCTCTATTTTTCTTTATCTTTCGTCTCTGTGTTTTTTTCATTCTTTCATTTCTCTGTACTTTATTATCATTTGCTTCCTTTATCTACTCAATATTCACCATTTCATTATTTTCTCCATCATATTTTATCTTTCTCTTCTTTATATTTCATCTTTAGTTCTTCGTTCTTTCATTTCTCTATACTTTATTGCCATTTGCTTTCGTTGTCTGCACGCTTACCGTCAATCTCCCCCATATCATAATTAATTCCTCTCCCTCTCCCTTCACTCTCGTCTGGTCACCGAGGGGAAATACTGCATCTTTAAGCTTCTCATGAATATTCTACAATAGACCGTATTTAAGAAGCCACCCTCAGCGTCATGACCAGGAAGGTACCCAGAACTTCACTTTAAAGTCTTACCCTTTGAGGAATATCGTATTGTGGACGCCATATCAGGGAGGTTCCTTCGGCACTGGGATCTCTGCAGGGTGGCTGCGGTGAGGGTTACTTATGTGTGAAGTGTGAAGCTTCATTAGGGAGGTTTCTCTCATTAGTGTGGCTCAGAATTCCTGCGCAACACAGCCCAGAGGTTCTGTGGTTAAGGGTAGCACAGCTCATAGGTCCTGTGGTGAAGGGTAACACAGCTCACAGGTCCTGTAAGAATAACAATGTGTTCAGGTGAAGAAGAGTTTGTTTCTATGTGGAAGGTCTCGTGTTGGCCTTAGTATTATTTCCTTACATGGTGTGGGGTAGCATTGTCAAGTATGTTGAGTAGTTTATTTGTCTGACCGCCTATTTGATCACACTAAAACAGTAACTAGGCTACTGTATATTTTAGAAGGATTAAGTGAATGTCATAGGTCACAGTGGTTGGGTTCAGGGCTCATATATTCCTCTATTTTGGGATGGATATCAGAGTAGGTGATGGTCGTAGCGTGTGTGTGTTGTCACATCGTTTGGCCGCTACACTAATACTAGTGCCATTCCCTAAAAGTTCATGTTTCTGTTTTATCACAACTATGATACCGACTTGGATCAAAATGATTACGACATTGTTTCAGGCAAGCGTCTCAATGATGCCATATTTACATGCGTGTAAAGGTACTTTATATATTTTTTCTTTAATAATTTATACTCGCATTACAACAGTATATATCAACCCAGGGGTGTTTCTTATGACCCACCATTCAAGGTGTTATCAGGCTGTCTTTACCAATCCTGGCAGATCTTTTTTCTCCCCGGGGCCATACTTTCTTGTTTATTTCATTCACCCGTCCCCCAACTGCCTTCACCTGGCCCCTCCAACCCTCAATTTTATCGATTACCAACTCGACCACTATTCTCTCACCCCTAAATATAAGACCAAATTAAATCTTAAACATAAATTTCTTGCGTCTGTTCCCCTGATGATTTGAACAGATGAAAGCTTTTGAAATGTTTGTGTATTATTTTCCATTTTTAGTTACCTGTTTGAATCACCTGCACATATTTGTAATTTGTACACATACAGTACATAAATTTATTCGGCTTATTTCATCTTAAGGTTAATCGCCCTAACGCTAACCTAAGTTAACCAAACGCTTACTTTACCTAACATAACCTAACCAAACCTAACATAACCTTACACTTAATTTAACCAGGTTGCGTGTTTTAATCATCGATTTAATTAAGTTGGGGTAACTAATCTTCTCGTGATCCCATAAAATTACACAAATACGCTGTAATGTAAACCTATAACTACAAACACAAATAAACAAATAAATCCTGAATGTATAATCATACTGGGGGGAAAATCACAGTGAACCTCGAGGCCACAACAGCGTGAGGAGTGGAACGAGTAACACCGCCCTTCATCAGAGTCGTAGAGTTACAGTTGTATAATAAACACAGAGCTTACGGGAAGACCTACCTCGGTGACGGTGATTATTGCGGAAGTGAGGGAGATGAAGTGAGGGAGAGAGATGAAGTGAGTGTGATGCTGAGGAGAGTGAGGGAGGGAGATGAAGTGAATGTAATGCCGAAGAGAGTGAGGGAGGGTGGTGAAGAAAGGGAGGGAGGTGAAGTGAGTGTGATGGAGAGAGAGAGAGAGAGAGAGAGAGAGAGAGAGAGAGATTGATTTACTCTCTCGCCTCCAGTTAAGTTTACACAGCAACCTCCTGTCACCCTCTACCAATCAGCCAGTCGGAAGCCACAACCTTGACTAGCAGCAGAGATCTCAACCAATCACGAGGGTTCCTTATATTACGTCATGAGTAACTGCTAACTGCTAGTTTTCATCCTGCCCATGACAAAATATATATGGACACACAAACACACACGCACACACGCACGCATGAAGGAGGTGATCAATCATGTATTCAACAGGATTTTTTTTAAATTACAGTACGTTGGTATTTTACTGTTATTTGCTATTCAGAAAGGTGTCGTCCCTCCTCCCACACACTCACTTTCTCTCTCTGATCTTTACGTAGCCATAATAATATATCGTTTATTAAATACACAACCCATTTAATAGCACCATATTTAAGGATAGAAGATGAATATATACAATATGTAAATAGATAGTATGGATGTACGAAGGAGAGGTAGAGAGAAGGTGGACAGATTAGTGTGTGTAAGGCCGGTGGTGTTTGATGTGACTGACGCAGGAGAATGGTGCCTTGTCTGCTGCCATGACAACGTCAACTGAGAGTGACTCCGAGAATGGGATAGTAAACTCAACTTTGACGATTCATTTTATTGTGTAGAATGAATATGATGGTCAGATGTGTGAATGTTTAATGACATTATATGAATTTGAACTTTCTAATACCAGTCATCAGTTTATTGGTAAGTGAGTAAATTAAAACACATCTCATTCTTTGATTCCAATATTTTCTCGACTTACCGTGGATAATGTTGGCAACATAAATGAAAATCAGAGATAAGTGAATCTGTTGAGTTAGGTTCGTGGAGGATGGTTTGTGTACCCTGGAGAAGCTTTGCTTGACGCTTTGTCAGCGAATTCTGGAATCTTCATGGCTTTCGTTTGCTTTCCACCACTGGCTGATGCAGAACTTCCTTTGAACCTCAGCCTTGGGGTGTTTTTTTTAGCTGTAGTGGAGATAAGACTTAATGCATCTCCCCTAGTCCTCCCCTGCCTGTGTTATGTTCTGTAGGAGATCTTTCTTTCTTTCTTGATGTATAATAACATCACGTACACTCGGAAACCATATTCTCTAGCCCACCTGCGTCCGTTGTGGAGGTTAGTACAGTGTCCTTTCTGGACGGGGGGCCCACTCTAACTATCACGAGGCAACACACGCACGAACACACACAGTCATAGTACGGCTGTATAGATGACATTATGTATAAATATTGTATATGGCATTTTATACTCTGCATTAACTTCATTATATATGAACACGAAGAAAAATTACCATAGTTGTAGTTACGAAAGTATGAATGGAAATAAACACTTTCAAACCACCCAGTGAGTCCACACAACGTTTACAGCGCTTGTGTGTGTGTGCCAGACCACGATGCTTCCACCACACCCCATCATTCGCATAACTATATGAAAAATCGTGTTTAATTTAACTACACATTTCAAAAACCTTAAATTACATGTGGATCAGTCACTCCTCATTTGACACACTTATAGTGTAATACTTTGACCATCCTACCTGGGCACATGGAGGCCCACGGTAACTCTCACGGGGCAACACGCACGAACACACAAGTTATGATATGAACCCTTCCAGGCTTCACTATCATTATCATGTTATGTTCATCGTGCTCTGTATCTTGGTAACTAGTCATAGTATCAATAGATGACAGTGTTATTAGTATAATATTGTAACCTACCTGCAGTTATTGTTGTAAATCATGGACAGAAAGGTTACATAAATTGTAATATCAAGTGTGTGGTTCGCTCAAAGCCACCCCAATTCAGACAACGCGTCACACAAAGTTGCACTGTGTGTGTGTGTGTGTATGTGTGTGTGTTCTGTAACATTAAGCTTCATCCTTAGTAGGTAAGATGTTTCGTAAAGAGGTTTCTCCCATTCGTCATTGTGAGCATCGTCCTAGAGCACATTGTTTCCATCAAAACCATGGTTCATCCTTATTTCCCTTCTTCCGTGTAACTACTGTATATCCATATAGCTAAGTGCTTGCTTTTCATTTCTTTATTTACCAAAATAATGTGGATCAGTTACTCGTTATTTAACACATACATGCACTAAGAGCATCAAGATTGTTTTGTAGGCATGACTATTGGTTAATTGAAACCCCAAAAATATTGTTCACATTAATTATGCATAAACATTGTAAACATATCTATGTGATTATTGTAGTATATGACATATATTTAATGTCTGGACAGATTCCCAAGAGTTTTGCATATTAATGCATAGATTTTGTAAGCATAATTATGTGAAGTGACGTAAAACCACATTTTTGGGGTTTCAATTAACCAATAGTCATGCCTACAAAACAATCTTGATGCTCTTAGTGCATGTATGTGTTAAATAACGAGTAACTGATCCACATTATTTTGGTAAATAAAGAAATGAAAAGCAAGCACTTAGCTATATGGATATACAGTAGTTACACGGAAGAAGGGAAATAAGGATGAACCATGGTTTTGATGGAAACAATGTGCTCTAGGACGATGCTCACAATGATGAATGGGAGAAACCTCTTTACGAAACATCTTACCTACTAAGGATGAAGCTTAATGTTACAGAACACACACACACACACACACACACACACAGTGCAACTTTGTGTGACGCGTTGTCTGACTTGGGGTGGCTTTGAGCGAACCACACACTTGATATTACAATTTATGTATCCTTCCTGTCCATGATTTACAACAATAACTATAGGTAAAAAGTTACAATATTATACTAATAACACTGTCATGTTACCAAGATACAGAGCACGATAAACATAACATGATAATTATAATGAAGCCTGGAAGGGTTCATATCATAACTTGTGTGTATGTTGCCCTGTGAGAGTTACCGTGGGCCTCCATGTGCCCAGGTAGGATGGTCAAAGTATTACACTATAAGTGTGTCAAATGAGAAGTGACTGATCCACATGTAATTTAAGGTTTTTGAAATATGCAGTTAAATTAAACACGACTTTTCATATACTTACGCGAGTGATCGGGTGTGGTGGTCTGGCACACACACAAGCGCTGTAAACGTTGTGTGGACTCACTGGGTGTTTTGGAAGTGTTTATTTCCATTCATACTTTCGTAACTACAACCTATGGTAATTTTTCTTCGTGTTCATATATAATGAAGATAATGCAGAGTATAAAATGCCATATACAATATTTATACATAATGTCATCTATACAGCCGTACTATGACTGTGTGTGTTCGTGCGTGTGTTGCCCCGTGATAGTTAGAGTGGGCCCCATCCAGAAAGGACACTGTACTGATCTCCACAACCGACCCAGGTGGGCTAGAGAATATGGTTTCCGAGTGTACCATATACTGTATAAAAAATGGGATGTCCTCATCCGCTATGCTGTCAGTCTAGCAAGATGATGATGATGATGATGATGGCATTCACTGTCTCTGCCCCTTTATGCATTGTGATGAAACTTACAGTATGTTGTCCATGGCACAAAAAAAACAGCTTCACAACTTGAAATGAATTTCATATAAATGTTTTTTATATTGTTTTTATTCTATACTTTGTTAATGTATTTGACTTTAGTTTTAGAATGGTTGTGTATATTTTGTTCTACAGGAAATTGAAGTGTCAATCTTTTCAATTTTTTTTTTGTGGCATTATTTGTAGATTTAGTAAAGATGCTTCTTCCACAGTTTCTTTTTTATTAATTTAATTTTTAAACTCATTAACCCTTTGGGGACGAAATGTTTAAACCACCTTCTTCAAAGGGTTAAAACCTCATCCCAAAGAGACAACCCGGTCCACTAGCACATGGTCGTGTTATTAACAGTATATTCGTCTTTCCCTCACAGACGATGCGACTACGGTGTCTTGCGAACTCTACATTCGGAGTTTCGGCTCGATCGACCCCTCGTCCATGGTGAGTAATGGCGTTGATGAAAGGGAGGGTAGGGCGGGGGGACAAGGAATGATGGAAGGAAGGAACGAAAGAGAAAAAAATAGAGGGGAGGAAGGAAGTTATAGTTCGGAATGGTGTCAGGGTAGGGGACGGAGGAAGTAAAGGCGGGAAGAAGGGAGGGAGGGAAAAGACAACATCAGAGCGAGGGAGATGGATTTTAAGTGGTCATGTTAAGAGCTGTTGGGACGATATTGGATGCACATATACTTACACAGACAGTAATAAACAAAATCATGGTAAAAATTTGTTGTGTTGTCAAAGAAATAGAAACAATTGAGACCCTGCAATTGTGTGTAAATGAAGCAGTCAGATCATCAACCTGGGACTTGGTCACAATATTTGTGATGCCATATGGCAGCAGGGTCTGCCATTAGAATGACCTTATGACTCCGTGTGTCTGACCAGGTGACCTGGGAGGTTGCATATGCCTTAGACTGTGGCTCTGTTTTATTACAAAGATCATTTTAACACCAAAACCAGCCTTTTTGATCTTCGGGGAGTCATTTTAGGGCTGTTTTTATTATCTGGCATTGATACCTTGATTGACTTTGACCCTGACCTTGAAATATTTGCCCTTTAGGGTCAAAACCCTTCTATTACCAGAAGGTACGTGCTGTACATCGGTACCGATTTTCAGGCTTTTGTCCACAGTTGTGGCAAAGTCGTTAATTTTGACAGATTTCCACCTGACTACATTAGTTATTTGATGAAGTAAAGTTAACAACTGCGGATCCCACCTTAGAATTAGTGGGTCAGGATCGAAATATCCGCCCTTGGCCAAAATCAGAAGCACATGCAGATAATGACCATAAAGAATAATATCTGTTAAAAACTGAAGTCAGTTGGGGGTGGGGGGATACTTTTTCGTCTACTCATTTAGTCATACTTTATTGGAGGTGTTTCAATTTTAGGATTAGGGGGTGGGGAGGAGGGCGACCGCTGGGACAACTTCCCAAAATTTCACCACCGTGACTGTTATGGGGTTCATGTTTATCTTCATTTAAGTTTCAGCTTTATCTTCAAAACTGTAGCCGTGTAGAGAGAACAGAAAAACACACAGAAACAGATACTCTGCTGTATAACAGTTACATAAATTAGGATATACAGTGTTAATATTTGTTTATAATATACTGTCATGGGTACACTGGATATATCTTGCTATAATAGGCCGACTTAAGTATACTGGATATATCGATAGATATATTATTTTCACATAAACCTGATGCTACAGGTCAACCTAGATATGTTTGTCATATATTCTAGAATTACTGCCTTAACTAGATATTTATTTGTGAAAAAATTTAATCCGAAAAGTTTAGATCGGGTATAGAAGGTAATTAAATTTTATATTGAAAATTAAATAGTATAGAGAAAGTTAGCCAGTTAAAGTTGTTTTACGGTGAAATTAAATTATCATTTTAATTCTGATGTTTTGTGTTGTGGATGTTACTGTGAAGACTCGTTACTTGCACTGCTATTAAACCGTGTTACGTGTGCTGTTATTAAGATGCGTTACTTGTGCTGTTATTAAGACGTGTTACTTGTACTGTTATTTCACCTTAGGATTAAACACCCCAGCTTATTTCACCTTAAGATTAAACACCCCAACTTATTTCACCTTAAGATTAAACACCCCAGCTTATTTCACCTTAACATTAAACACCCCAACTTATTTCACCTTAAAATTAAACACCCCAGCTTATTTCACCTTAGGATTAAACATCCAAGCTTATTTCACCTTAGGATTAAACACCCCAGCTTATTTCACCTTAAGATTAAACACCCCAGCTTATTTCACCTTAAAATTAAACATCCCTAGCTTATTTCACCTTAAGATTAAACACCCCAGCTTATTTCACCTTAAAATTAAACACCCCAGCTTATTTCACCTTAGGATTAAACATCCAAGCTTATTTCACCTTAAGATTAAAGACCCCAGCTTATTTCTCCTGATAATTAAGCACCGAAGTTTATTTCACCCGAAGACTAGACACCGCAGCTTATTTTACCTGATTGTTAGACACCATACCTCTAATTTTTACCTGGTGATTAGACACCCCAGCTTAATTCACCTGATTATTAACAACCCCAGTGTTCAATGTTAGCCGGGGGTTAGGTTAGGTAATTTTAGGTATGTTTAATTTTTGGGTGAAGTAATCTGAGGTGTAGAATCTTTAGATTAAAATTAATAACCTTGGGTGTCTAATCTTCAGGTGAAATATGATTGGGTTAATCTTCAAGTGATCCGAAAGTTACCCCAAGACACAGGCGCTCGACTGCAAACAAAACAATTGGGTTACTCATCTACTAAATCTTGTTACACTCCGGCAGCTTTTCACTTCATGAACACCGACCCACATAAAACTTTACTAGTGTAGCTTGGAGTAATCTTAAGGTTTTCTGTTTCTTTACAAATATGTTGAGATTTTATATACGTGTGAAAGTTTACTTATCAATAATATTTTCCTAAATTTGTGTGTTTTAGTATATCACCTGAATATTAGGCTTTCTAGCTTATTTTACATGAAGATTAGAGACAGCAGCGTATGTACATGAATATTAACCACCCTAACCTAACATAAACAGATCTAACCTAACCTAGTCTAAGATAATTAATCTTATTCAACCTAATCTAACCTAACCTAACCTTTCTCCCATAAGTAGCATTCAGGTAGTTAAGCTTCAGATAAAATAAGCTGGAATACCTAATCTTCAGGTGATCTTGAATATCTACTAACAATCGTCTCAGTGTTGTCTGTTTGTAAGGAAAAGATAGAACGATATCCCTTGGACTGCCTCGTGTGTGTTTGTGTTGTCAACATTCAACAGTGGAATACTCTGATAAGTTTGTGTTGTGATATTATTTTGGTAGAACCGGGCTGTCTAAAACATCCCCCATTACACACCAGACAGACGACCGGTGACTTGTGTCCCCTGACTATAAGAAGGACGCACTATGAGACGACTGGCCCCCATTTGCCTAAAGGTTGACAAACTCTGTGTTTTCTTGTACAGTCCAGAATTTATCCACGTTGGTGCAGGAGACCTGGACAGCTGCCAGGCATATCTCACAACCTTTATTGTACTGGCGATTCGAGAGTTCATGGTCCGTCAAGGTTGTATTTCGGTGTCACAGCGGACTGAACTTGGTGTTTGGCACAAGATTATACTGGGAGCGGCCACCAGCCTCCATTTTTTATATCCTGGGAATCATACCTAACATATATTGGATGACCAGGTTGTGTCAGCTATGCGTTTTGTATCTGCATAATACCCAGCCTTGGGTGCCATCACTCGCCGCTCGTCAACATTATATTGTTGCGTTCCCCCAAAAGAACGATACACTACGTGTCCTGACATGTGTACACTGGTGCAGAGGTCACCCATGGTGGTGAGTCAGGAATCTGATTATATCATCGCAACTGAGGCGGAGTCTGTGGTGTTACACCCTGTTTACTGATGACATTTGGCTGGAATAGTGGAGGTTAGGTTAGACTTGGCTAGGTTAGGTTACGTTCATAATGATACTGCTGTATTCCTTTATATTTTGTAATATGCACAGTATATCTACATGATTCTCCTTATATACAAACGGGTCTGAATTATAATGTATATATATATATATATATATATATATATATATATATATATATATATATATATATATATATATATATATATATATATATATATGTGATATCCAGAAATTTCAGAGTAATTTCAAATGCCCCGCCATGAGTGATACTGAGCGTTCAAGGTCATCTGAGGGGAGGGAGCGCTGCCTGCTCGTAGCGAGAGATTGCGGAACTAGGCCTATATGATATTAAATATGATTTACCGAATTAATAATGATGCGATTCATGAAGTTAAGGGACTATTATTGAATTTGAAATTATTATAGATCGTTTAGCAGTCTGAATAATGTTACGGGTGTCCCAAGGAGTTATTAGTTAGGCGGAAAATATATCACGTAGGCCCAAGCTAGCGCCTTGGGGAGACGCGATGCTGGCTAGGCCAGTTCCGGAGAGCATTCACACAGACAAGACGTTCCGCGCGTCCATCAGAAATAGTCACGTGGCCTAGTCACCTGTGCTGCGCTATTGCAGTATAACAAGTAAGTCTCATTCGATCTCAGACAGGGTTAGATAGGGCAGTGATAAAGTAAACTAGAGCTAACAGTGAGTTCATTTCAGGGTTTCCGTCAGAACCCACTTGACTGGAGTTGACCGGAGTTGACTGCGAGAGATTGACTGCCGTTGATGATTGAGGGTGGCGATTGTCGCCATTGGACCGATCAGTGTAGGCCTGTCACTGTTTAGCGGGGTAGCAAAGGATCTCTTGAGTGAACGAGTGCTCCCGACAACTAACACGACACGGGACCAGCATCAGCAGTGGGTGATCAGTTCTTACCACTCCGGTGCACAACCCCACATGTCCCGAGCAGCTAGTGAAACCCTCTTGCTAACGGGAAGCTAAAGTTTCTCTCAACTGCGCAAGGTCTGATTGGCTCACTCTCTTCCTGCCCATGGACGCACTGGGAGTACACTGAGGCTATCTGAGTATATTAATGGTCACACACTGAGACCGTGAGTCTAGGACTCTAGGAGATACCTAGAGGAACATTTTATCTTCCTTATCACGGGTGTAGTTAACACCATTCCTCAGACTGATATTATCTTGACGTGTGTAGTTTAATATTTCTTAAATAATTTTGATAGTGGTGTTTTTTTGAATGTTTGTGCCATTAAGTGGAACCAGAGTGATACTGTGATTTGATTCTTTTAATGCCTCTAATTCTTCATAATTCTGATCTCAGGTATAACCTTGTTCCCCAGAGCAGTGGTTAGGTTAGGTTAGGAAGTGTACACCTGTTGGGGTGCTATAATTTTGTTGAGTGATATTATTTTGCTGAAAGCCCTTAGGGCCTATTCATTGTAGAGTATTTAATTTCTTATCTTTTATTACCATTCCTCAGTGACTGATATTATTTTGTTGAAGACCCTTAAGGCCTATTCATTGTGGAGTATTTAATTTCTTATTTTTAGTACCATTTCCTAAGTGACTGATATTATTTTGTGAAAGCCCTTAAGGCCTGTTCATATGTGCAATTAACATTTCTTAATACTTTAAATTTATTGTTGCCTGTGTTTCTAATAATTTCTATGTCATGTATAACTTTTATTCCCCAGAGTAGTGGTTAAAGTTTAAGTTAAGAGGTGCGCATATTGGTGTACCATTATTTGATTGTGTTTGTAGTGTTGGAGGGAATATAAGTGTCTAAATTTTACAGTGTGTCTCATTCATCCCAGTCACAGACGCTATCCTTCCACGGGTCACGGACAGTTCATTTTGTGTAGTAGATTTAAGTGTTCTTGTGCTGGTTCGGGATTTTTCTCAAAGGGGCGCTTCCACTGCCTTTACCATCTATTAAATTTTAATAAACCCCAAGTCAAGTGAGAAATTAAAGTCCAGCAAATTCCGACCGGTTACATATATATATATATATATATATATATATATATATATATATATATATATATATATATATATATATATATATATATATATATATATATATATATATACACACACACACAGACATTCAAACGACCGCATATGTCGACCACTATGTTGTATTTGCACACTCTGGCTCCCTTGTTACATTTTTATTACTCATCAGGGCAAGAGATAAATTGGCAGTTAGCAGCAGTTTGCTCCCGGCATAACCCTGGGTCAAATGCCTTGCTATTATTACATCGATGTTTGTTTTATCGAGTTTTTGTACAATAATTCAACCTTTATTTATTATATATATTTTTCATCCATATTCTATACACCGTTGTTTTTTATTAGGAGTCAGTTCTGCTAAATTGACTTTGTATTATGTACTGTATAATATGTATGAGAGCAAGAGGTGTTTTAGTGTGACGCGGCCGCTGCAAGTAGTGTGGCGCGGCCACTACAGGTAGTGTGGCGCGGCCACCACAGGTAGTGTGACGAGGTCATTATAGGTAGTGTGACACGGCCACTACAGGTAGTGTGACGCAACCGCTGCAGGTAGTGTGACGCGACCGCTACAGGTAGTGTGACGCGGCCACTACAGGTAGTGTGACGCGGCCGTTACAGGTAGTGTGACACGGCCACTACAGGTAGTGTGACGCGGCCGCTGCAAGTAGTGTGGGGCGGCCACTACAGGTAGTGTGACGCGGCCGCTACAGGTAGTGTGACGCTGCCGCTACCGGTAGTGTGACGCGGCCCCTACAGATAGTGTGACGCGGCCTCTACAGATAGTGTGACGCGGCCCCTACAGATAGTGACACACGGCCCCTACAGGTAGTGGGACGCGGTTCCTACAGTTAGTGTGACACGGCCCGTACATTTACAGCTAGTGTGACGCGGCACTTACAGATAGTGTGACGCGGGCCCTACAGGTAGTGTGACGCCGTAGTTGCCACAGACTGCCCGGTCTTCCCTGTTCTTATAAATATTGACGATGGAGGCGTCTTCATGAGCTTGGGGGATTTCCTCTTTTCCCATATATTCTCCAGGAGAGAGCGGAGACGGTTGGCAACAGAGGTCCTCCTGCTTTATACACCTCGGCTGGTATTCCATCAGGCCCTGAGGCTTTGTTATTTTTCATCTGTTTGATGGCAGTACCCACCTCATCCAGGGTTGGAGGAGAGCTGAGGTGGGTCAGCTCTGGATGCTGAGGGACCTGCTGGGTAGTCAGGACATCCACATCTGTGTTTCGGTTGAGCAGTGAATGGTAGTGCTTTTTCCAGCGCTGAAGGATGCCTTCATCTTCTTTAATTAAGGAGTTACCATCGGGTGAGCCGAGGGGGGGCTGCGCCACGGTTGATTTGCCCACAAAATGTTTTAGTGGAATAGAAAAATTCGCGCACCTTGTGTTGATCTGCAAATTTTTGTGTTTCACATGATTTATTTTTAAACCAGTCATTCTTTAGATTGTGATGTTCGTCTGTAGCTGTCGCCTTTTTTACTTCACCATGACATTCGACTTGGTCAACCACAATTTAATTATAAATACAGCCATCGACCTCTGGTTTCAGAGAAGTCTTATACCTTGTCTTACAGACTTCCTTAGTAACCGATGCCAAACTATGCGCTTCCAAAGGGCTGTCACAACCTATCAGTCACTTACCTTTGGGGTCACCAAGAAGGGACCGCTCTGCTTCCTTATCCTCATCAACGATGCCCTTCGAGAAATTCCCACTCGCTTGAAATATGTCGACGACTCCACCATTAACATCAGTGTGAACAGCTCGGTTCTCGACTACAGCGCTCGCCAGAACATATTAAACCGTCTCCAAAATTGAGCCACCACCAACCCCGTCACTTCAAGAACGTTGTTATGCACATCAACCTCTCCCTCGACCATGATCCACTCCCTCCATCACACTGGGCCCCAACACACTCCAGGTTGTGGACTCCACCAAGCTCTTCGGCATCACTATATATTACAAATTGAATTGGAAAGCACACCTCTAATCTTCCTGAATTTTGTGCCCACCTCCTCCGTCGTCTCAAGTCTCTATAGGAGTTCCCTCACCTGAGCTGTAGAGTGCTCACCAATGCTTCTCCTGCCTGGTCTTCCTCCTCAAGTGCCACACAACGAGAACACCTAGGAAAAGTGTAGAAGAGGGCGTGCAAGTTATTCTCTCTCATTCCTACTCCACATATCAGGAAACGCTTAGTACACTGACCCTCTTAGATCATCAGCTTGACTTCATCTGCAAGTTTGGGAAGAAGTTTCTGCACCATCCTCGATACCGTGCCCTGCTCCCACCTGAGATCCCATGTCTGCGAATTAATGCTCAACACTACAACCTCATCTAGCGTTTATGACCACATACTGATTGTTATAAGAACAGCCATTGCTAAAAAATACCAACAACTCGTAGTTAATCTGTTTGTTCATTCCCTGTCAATATTACTCATGTACTGTTACTGTACTGAAATTACTTATTGAAATGGACCCTTCCCCCCCCCTCTTATTATTATATATTGTTTATGTACTGTACCACTTATATCGCATGTATATTATTTGTAAAGTGACCCAACTGACCCATTCCCCAGTCATATAACTCTGTCTCGACTATATTTTCAGCCCTTTGGTTGCCATGTTCTATCAATAAACCATTAATTATTATTATTATTATTATTTGTCTTTATTTGCATTATTAGTCTTTATTGTTATTAATGCACACACAACACCAAGATTCTTGCCGGGTGGTGTGAGTGGTGGGTGGTGTAGGATACGATAGGGTAGGTGGTGCGGGTGGTTAGTGGTGTGTGTGGATGGGTGGTAAATAATAATAATAATAATAAACGGTTTATTAATAGAGTTGCAGCCGGTGGCTGAAAATATACAGACTTACATTTGATTTAGACAATGATATAATATGCATTGAATACATTTACAGGAGTTGTTTATTATTTTAACAATAGATGGGATGGTGCTATTCTTATATCTATCGGTGCGGGCTCTTATGGGCTGAATTTTGTTGTAGTGGCGGACTGCCCTAGGTGGGCGGGGGGCTGCCTGTGGCAGGAGGTGGCGATGACGAGGGTGGTGCATTAATTGGCTGCCAAACCTTTCCAGTGCTTGGTGGTGGAGGTTACTGAGGGATGGCATTTCCAGGGTGGAGAGCGCGTTGGTGTAGCCGGAGTATTCTGCGCCGAGCATGATTCTGCAGGCCCTTTTCTGTACCTTCTCTAGCTGACGTTGTTGGGTGGAGTTGAGAGAAGACGACCAAGCTGGTGACGCATACGTTAGTTTGGGGGAGAATAAAGGCGTTGTAGATGGTCCTTAGCTCTGGCGTGGGTGTCCCAAGTGACCTAAGTCGTCGTAGCATGTAGAGACGGTACGAGGCTGCCTTGACTGTGTTATTTACATGGGCCATCCAGTCAAGTTTGTTGTCTATAGTTACACCCAGGAGTTTGGCAGACTGCACCAGCTAGAGAGGATGGGCACCCACTGTGACTGCTGGGGCTTGCACTGGAGTGGTGGCGGTATTGATGTGCATGACTACGGTTTTGGTGTGGTTGATGGTGACCTTGTTCTCCGTAGTCCATGCCTGTAGCCTGTCCAGGGTGCCTTGTGTGTGGGTGGGTGGTGTGTGTGGGTGGGTGGTATGTGGGGGTGGGTGTGATGGGTTATGTTTGGGGGATGAATGTAGGGAGTAGGTGGTGGCGGGTGAGTTTAGGGAGTGGGTGATGGAGGTGGATTGTGTGGGTGGTGGGTGTAGTTGGTTGATGGTATAGGTGAGTGTATGGGGCAACTAATCTTAAGACTACAACACCACTCTTAAAAAAAAAATCACTCCATTCTTACCCACAAATAAATGCCGCACTCAAAGCCCCAATCACTCTACTAATTCCATCTATATTTCAGACATAAATTCTAGCGTTTCTATTGTAGTGAAAATACACACAAACAAAAACTAAACAGACATCACGAAATTCTAGGACACGGGAACAGTACCAAAATGTTCTGTCTGTCCGGAATATTTTATCGGTAAGAAATAAGTGAAAAATGTACTTGACAATACTATCAATTATATTAATTCCTACTATGATTAAGATGATATATATATTTTAAGGGTATTGTTATTGTAGGAATAAAATAATCATGTACAAAACATCATGAAATTCCGGTTGAGGCTGGTAATGTAGCCCTCCTTACCCTCCTCCCTCCCTCCCTCCCTTCCTCCTACTATTCTTATCCTGCTTCCTCTCCCTCTTCCTTCCCCACCTCGCCCCATACTCCTACATTCCCATTCTTTTCTATGCCCTTTCCTTCCTTCTCCTTCCTCTCCCCCCCCCCCCTCATGCCTACTCCACTACTAATTAGATACAAATATTTAATTATCAGATTCTCCGATACTATATTATACTCAATTTTTGTCATCCAATTGTACATTTTTCTCTCCACGTATTCCTTCGACTTGTTTATCTGAGTTATTGAATCATTTTCTTCTGTTTTTCCTCTTTTCATTAATTTATTATGTATTTCGAATGTTTTCTTTTTTATTTCTGTTTTCTACTTTCTCTCTCTGTCACACACACACACACTGGTGTTAGGGTACAATGGTATATGATCAACATCACTGAAATTAGTTGGTTTCATGTATGATGGGAGATCAATATGCATTAATGTCCTATAAATACACACTTTATTAACAGGAAAATATGGTTAACCGTTTTAGAGTATACAGTTTATGGCAGATATGTGGCAGTTGGTGTTAGGGTCGTGTCCGATACTTCACGGATTAATATCATTCAGATTTATGTTATCGGTTTTGCCATTGATTTGAATGAGTGGTGACGTGTTAGTGGCAGTTGCCTGGAGCACAGCGGCTGTAAGGTCCAAGCAGTGGAATGAGTTACCGGTCGTGGCGACCTGTGGTGTAGTGGTCAGCATGCTAGCCTCTCAAGCGAGCGGACCAGGGTTCGTCCCCTGAGCAGGGTGGAACTATGGGCAAGTTCCTTTACGCCATTTGCCTTCGTCTTCCCAGCAGTAATTGGGGACCTGGATGTTAATCGATTTGCGGATCGTGTTCCGGGGTAATGGTTAGCCAGAGCAGTTGTCGAGTTGTCCGGTCTTCTTGGACTATTCCTTGACACTGGGTCATGCAACTCGCTAACTTAGGGTATAGTTGTTGTGTTGGCGACAGCTTCTACCCATTTAACAAATTCACTCCTAGGTGGCCCTTGGCCGGCCATCCTCGTTACACGAGGAGCAACCATTATTATATACTGTACAGCGGTAGATACGACCAGTGCCGCCACCAAAAATATCAGCTGTTGTGTACCTGGTCACACACATGTAATAGATTAATATAGTCAATGTGTATTTTTTTTTACTGGTAAAAGTTTTTAGAGGACTGTCCGGTTATGTGAAAAATCTATCTTGCCAGGACTACCAGGTGGACATCTACCTGAGACAGACGTGGGTGGACGAGCGCCTCAACCACGACAACATCACCCAACCGCTGGACCTTAACGACCCCAACCTAGTGAAGGCCATTTGGAAGCCTGAGGTCTACTTCCCCAACGCCAAACACGCTGAGTTTCAGTTCGTCACAGTACCTAACGTGCTAGTTAGGATCAACCCCAAGGGCGTCATCTTCTACATGTTAAGGTAAGTCTTGTGTGTTGTGGTGCGTCTTATTTGTTTTGTTGTGGCTTTTGAAGGGAACACCAATATTACATAGTATATACAGTCAGTGTCCGTAAACGTACATTCACTTAACATACATTCAGTTAACGTATTAGATTTCAGGAACGCATAGTGTACGTTAAGCGGACACTGACCTTAAGTATACGTATGAAACTCCCTGCCTCTGAGTGCTTTCCTGGAGTCATATAACTTCCATCAGTTTAAATCATCCGGTTTCACCCTATCAGTCATTGGTAAGAGGAGGGTGGATTTGACAGTTACACTTGTCTGGTCTTTCAATCACTACTTAAAGTAATGGAGAAACTTATACCAATAACGTCAACATTGTTAGGTCAGTCCACTACCAGTAACCTCACTCACTCGTTCCGTGACCCAGATGCTGAGGTGTTACTCTTCACTCATTACCTTTCATCACACAGTCGTTTTGGAGTTCAGTGACGTCATTCACTTTCGTCCCTCACCTTCGATTAGTGTCAAGGGGATTGGGGCGTCACTCACTCCATTCAGTCACTCCGATTAGTGTACTGGGGTTGAGGCGTCACTCACCCACTTCCGTTCCTCACACAATGCTCGGTTTTTTTTAGGTTACCAATCTTAGGATATTCCGAAATTACCAGGGTGATTTCATGAAAAGTTATTTTACATAAACATCGAGTTGTGTTTGTTAAGGGTTGTGACTATGACTGATAATTGTTCACTTACTGAGAGAAGGTAATTATGATTTATTTAGGTGTAACTAATAATCCGAAGAATCAGTTAAGTTTAACTAATACTAATCAGAAGAGTCAAGAATGGTGGACAATTTTAATTAGTTATTGAATTTTTCTCAAGCTAAATCTTTCCCGTTTTCATTTTCTTATTATAGGTTGCAGTGACCACAAGAGAATTGTGTACTGCTGTGATATAAATGCCACTATAATGTGACTGAGGCTGACCAAATTAGTCTCGGGTGGACAGTGTGTTACCCTGGCGTCATAACGTAACTGGTTCTGTCAGGGAGTGAAGAAGGCTACGGCACACCTCGGCATATAAAGAGATACTGCACTTGATGGTCTTCATTTCTCCGACTGAATAGTTTGGGTGGACTGAGGGTGTCCAGGGCGTGAACTAGTGACTCCGGGGACAGAAGGCTAGTGTCTCAATCTGTATAATTCGTTAACAGCTTCAAGAGCTTTATACTGTAATAGTTCCCAAAGTACAGTAATAATCCTAATAAAAATCAGCATAGTGCAGTAATAATTCTAATAATAATCGGTAGAGTACAATACTAATCCCAGGGTACAAAAATTAATCCAGATAATAATCGCCTGTGTACAGTAATACAGTAACTCCCAGCCTGAAAGCAGTGTTTCTGTTCCGTCATCAGTATATCAAGTGTTAGAACCACGACGGTAGTATACCTGCCACGTATCTCACTGTATTACCACTACTAGGACAATATTCCCCTTTGTTCGGATAATACTCCACTGCTAGGACAATATTCCTGTTTGTTCGGATAATACTCCACTGCTAGGACAATATTCCTGTTTGTTCGGTTAATACTCCACTGCTAGGACAATATTCCCCTTTGTTCGGATAATACTCCACTGCTAGGACAATATTCCCCTTTGTTTGGATAATACTCCACTGCTAGGACAATATTCCTGTTTGTTCGGTTAATACTCCACTGCTAGGACAATATTCCCCTTTGTTCGGATAATACACCACTGCTAGGACAATATTCCCCTTTGTTCGGACTGCTAGGACAATACACTCCACTGCTAGGACAATATTCCCCTTTGTTCGGATAATACTCCACTGCTAGGACAATATTCCCCTTTGTTCGGATAATACTCCACTGCTAGGACAATATTCCCCTTTGTTCGGATAATACTCCACTGCTAAGACAATATTCCACCTTTGTTCGGTTAATACTCCACTGCTAGGACAATATTCCCCTTTGTTCGGATAATACTCCACTGCTAGGACAACATTCCACCTTTGTTCGGATAATACTCCACTGCTAAGACAATATTCCTGTTTGTTCGGTTAATACTCCACTGCTAGGACAATATTCCCATTTGTTCGGATAATACTCCCTTCGCTTGGTTAATACACAGCGTGTAAAGTAGTGTCCAGCCATCAGTTAAACCAAAAGTGAAATAGTTGAAATACTCACCGATTTCCAATTCAATTTCGGTGTGGTGTTGCCTCTACCGCCTGAGTTGTTGTATTAAAAATTGTTGTGTTGTGTTAAAGAGTGCTCTTGTGTTGAGAGTTTTGTTGTTCTTTTGTGTTAAGAGTCTTGTGTTATGAGTGTTGTTGTGTTATGAGTGGTTGTGTTGAGAGTTGTTTCGTTGTGTTTAATTGATCCAAGCTGTAGAAGGATTTTAGTATTTTATGAGCCAAAAATATTCAATTTGTCAGGGTGTAATATCTTTTGTATTGGTTCTACTTGATAATTACGTATATACTCTTTATTCTTTTGATTTTATATCATTATAGCCCTTATGTTCTTGATTTCATTACGCTTCATTATTGGAAGAAAGGTTCATATAGGATGAACCGTGGCCGGACAGATGGCCGAAGGACATTTGACCGACGGACTTTACACCGACGACCATTTGATCGAACGGGCATTGAGCCGACAGACATTTGGCCGAACGGACAATTAGCAGAACGGACATTTGGGCGAATGGACATATGGCCTTTTTCTTTTCTTTTTTCTTTTTCTTTCTTCTTTACAATGTATTTGCTTTATAAAACACAGGATAAAAAGATAACATAATTGCAATGTGATACATTTGCATGATAGAAAATTCTTTTTTGCACATTTACTAAAGGATAGAAGATATTAATTGTAATGTATTTGCTTTATAAAAAATACTGAATGAATCGAAATGTTAATAAATATTTAAAGCTTGTGGGAACTGCTCTCAAAAGTCGATTCTGGGATACTCCTCATATTTCTCAATGACAGACTTCAGTCTTGTGTTTAATATCTGGTACTTCTTCGGTTTCCTCAACTCCCAGTCCGATTGCTCTTTTCTTAGTTTTGAAACTACACGGCAAACGGTGGGTTAGGTTAGGTTGTTTGTTTGGCCATTTATCTGTCGGTGAATGCCCGTTCGGCCATTTGTCCATTCGGCTAAATGTCCATTCGGCCAAATGTCCGTCGGTGAAAAGTCCTTCGGCCAAATGTCCTTCGGCCAAACGTCTGTCGGCCAAGTGACCGGGAGCCTATCACCTGTTTCATGATAGTTTATAAACTTGTTTGGTTTGTGACATGTCTTGTATAGGCCGTTACGCTCTAATGTCACAGCCAATTAATCTCCTTCACTTACAACATTATTTATATCTTGCCTCTCCATTGGTGGAGCCGAAAAATAAATAATATGTCACTTAATCAGTATGCAGCATGAGGAAAAGTTTATTGCAAACACGAAGGTAAAAGATCACGCGCCGTGACTTTATGAACGAATGACATCAGAGAATATGACGGCAGTATAACCTGTTTTTGGAGACCTTAAAACACGCCCACTATGGCTCAGAGAATAATGCAGGAGATTGGAACTCGACGCGTATCTGTATGCAGACGACAGAAGCCTTGAAGGATTCAGCACGACGAGCAGACTGTGGTAGTGGAGTCTAAGGGACAGGAAGGAGCAGACTATTGTAGTGGAGTTTGATGGAGGAGTAGGCAATGGTAGTGGAATTTGAGGAAGGGTTTGAGACCGGTGGAAAATCATACGTGAACATCAAGATTGTGTTGAGGGTTTAAAGTGGATT
>NW_024718094.1:6564973-6647473 GCF_018991925.1 Homarus americanus
GTAATCACAGCAGTACAGTATACTGCACAACAATGAAAAGTGTATATAGAGCTCAGTATACATCATATTGATGTACATTACACAGGAAAGCCAGTATACTTGATAATGTTACACAGTATACTTCACAATAATGCTCAGTACACAGGAAGGTCAGTAAACTTTATAATGATGCGCAGTATACAGGGAGCTCAATATATGTCATAATGCTGCACAGTACACAGGAAGGATAGGATATTTTATTATGATGTACTTGTAGTATACGGGAAACTCAGTATATACCACAAAAATGCACAGTACAAGGGAAACATATTGTACTGTACTTCACAAACCTCACAATATATTATGCACAGTGTACAGGGACAACACTGCACACCACACACCGTTCATGCCAACACCTCACCACTTCCTCACCCGTACATAACAGAGCGCACCACTCAAACATATACACACACGATATGAAAACATTTTGTGCAACCTATTTATAACAGAGGAATGCCTGGCGAAAGTACCACACTGTGTTCATGACCTAAAACTATTCAACACACACACACACACACACACACACACACACACACAAACACACACCACACACACACACACACACACACACACACCACACACACACCACACACAAACACACACCACACACACACACACACACACACACCACACACACACACACCACATACACACACACACACACACCACATACACACACACACACACACACACACCACACACACACACACACACACACACACACACACCACATACACACACACACACACACACACACACCACACACATACACTCACACACACACACACACACACACACACACACACACACACACCACACACACCACACCACCACACACACACCACACCACACCACGCACCACATCACACCACACCACACCACACACACACACACACACACACACACACACACACACACACACACAGAAAAGGGCCTGCAGAATCATGCTCGGCGCAGAATACTCCGGCTACACCAACGCTCTCGCCACCCTGGAAATGCCATCCCTCCGTGACCTCCACCACCAAGCACTGGAAAGGTTTGGCAGCCAATTAATGCACCACCCTCGTCATCGCCACCTCCTGCCACTGGCAGCCCCCCACCCAACTCGCGCAGTCCGCCACTACAACAAAATTCAGCCCATAAGAGCCCGCACCGATAGATATGAGAACAGCACCATCCCATCTATTGTTAAAATAATAAACAACTCCTGATTTATGTACTGCACAGCCCTGTAAATGTATTCAATGCATATTATATCATTATGTCTAAATTAAATGTAAGTCTGTTTATTTTCAGCCACCGGCTGCAACTCTATTAATAAACCGTTTATTATTATTATTATTATTATTATTAATATTATTACACACACACACACACACCACATACACATATACCTGGCGGACAGTTCCCTTCGATATCACAATACCGACGTATCCGCCTAAAAAATTAATTATACAAAGCATTTATCTCCAACACACTGCCAAATTGAGAGCCCTTGAACACATACACACTCTACAGACTGATGATAATATCACACAGACCATCTACACTGATGGATCTCTAAACACCGCCTGTGGGAGGGCTGGAAGTTCTATTGTTGTGACTCAACCTGACGGTAATATAATTGAGAAAGGAGTTAGAATTAACAACTGGGCATCCACTCTACAAACTGAATTAGCGGCTATATGATCAGCTATGCCAAATTCATTGAAACCACATTGTGCCATTGACAGTCTCATCATCACTGACTCTCTATCCTCACTACTTGCCCTTGGTACCCTGGACTCAGGTTGTCGATCTATCTCGAAGCCAGACAAATATGCGTGCCTTGTTGACCGGGTGTCAGGTCAAACTAAGTTAGGATCCCTCTCACATGGGCCTCATAAAACATGACAGAGTTGATGCCCTGCCAAACTCAAAGTCTAACAAAGACACTGCTGAATGAATCGGTTCGTCAAAAGAACCCTTAAAACTGTAATTAGAAAGAACTGAGTTGATGAGTTTGACGCAAGTAGACAAGTGCAAAACAGGCACTAGTCGATCCATAGTTAATTATGATGAGATGTATCGCGAACATGTATATGGAGCAAGTAATGTAAGATCAATAGATTACAAGATGTTGTAACCCCCCTAGATTAAGGTTAGGGATATAAGTACCTCTGGCAGTATATTCCTCAAGCAGATGTAAAAAAAACTAAATGTAAAGTGTGTGGCCATACATATGGACACACACTTGAACACTACGTCCTCGACTGTGTGAACGTAGAACCTTTTAGGGATAGGTCCAAGCACACTGTGTGTGAAATGGCACAACACTTCATCTCTAATGGCAAGATAGCCGACTTATTAAGATTGTATCCACTTTTTTGCACTTAGTAACTATATCAATTCTCATGTACAGAACCAAATACGCAATGTGCTTGAATACCTCCCACGTAAATGTGATAACAAAGCGTGAGGCCAGACATACTGCCCCTCACACGCCTGTTCTCACGCATTTGTGAATAAGTTACCCCTTATGTATATAGAACTGAAGAAGATTTGACAACCGCTAATTACAGACCCTTTGTAAACCCTACTCTGTAATCCTTTTGCGCTACCGCTCACAGGATGAGTGTGGGGTGCACAATAAAGTAGCCGCTGCAAGCGGCAAAATCAAAATCAAAATCAAATCACACACACACACCACATACACATATACCTCACACACACACAGAGTCTCGTCTCATGGCTATACCACGAGGTCTCACCAGCAAAAAAATACTTCACCATTTGGGCATACAACGGTGTATCTAGCCCTATCATAGTCGTGTTCCTCCACCCTGCCTTTTGTGACGTAAGTTGAGTTCTGCTTGACATGATTCACTATAACCAGGAGGATTTTCTAGAAACATTGTCTTTCTGCGTCCAGGTATATAGGGTGTCTCAGAAAAATATCCCTCCCTCCCTGCCTGTCTGCTCCCTGAGACACTGTGAGTTGGGGGCAGCAGGCAGGGAGGGAGGCAGAGACATTTTATGGCACTACACAGGCACCTCTACGACACTACACAGGCACCTCTACGACACTACACAGGCACCTCTACGACACTACACAGGCACCTCTATGACACTAAGGGACTGTTGGCCATCTCCAGTTATTAGCCTTTGCAAGTGCGTTGAAACATGACTCATATTATCGGTTCTTCATGATTCACAGCCATCGCTCCCTCATGACTCACACAACCACCTCTCCCTCATGACTCACACAACCACCTCTCCCTCATGACTCACACAACCACCTCTCCTTCATGACTCAAACACCACTGCTCCCTCATAACTCACACCACCATCACTCCCTCATGACTCAAACACCACTACTCCCTCATGACTCATATCCGCCCATCGCCACCTTACATTCACACACCCTAGTCCACTCCCCACACACACATCACTCCCTCATGACTCATCCCCCCCCTCACCGTCTGGTTCAGTATTGTGTGGTATGATTGACTGGCTGCCTCAAAGAACGTAATCTTTAGAGAGCTCCGGCCTGGATTTTCCACCTTTAATCGAGTTGTATGTTTTGGGATCAGAAATGTCGATGGAGTTGCTTCCTTGATCGTTATTTTGTTGTTTGTTATTTGTAAAAGGTTACTGGGGTTCATATGTTACAATGTTAGTGTTATTTCCCGGTGATAGTGTCATTTCCTGGTGATAGTGTTATTCCGTGGTGGTAGCGTTATTTCTTGGTGATAGGGTAAGTTATTTCATAGTTATAGTATTATTTCGTAGTGTTGGTGTTAATTCCTGGTGATTGTGTTAGTTTATAGCTATTACTGTATGTCAGGTTGTGTAATCATGCACCCGAAACGTAAAATCATACATTTAAAACGAACAGTATACACATGCACTCATGGGGTATAATCATGCACCGAAAATGTAAAATCAAGCACTCACGGTGTACAATCAAGCACTTGGGACGTTAAATCATGCATTCAGAACGTACATTATACTCAAGTACTCAATGTGTATAGTGTCATGCACTTAGGATGTATAATCATGCATTCCCAGATTCAATAGCACACAGTCTAGTGGAACCTTAAAGTCGTATCTAGTGTTAAGACATTGACGCTGTAGTGGAGAGGTTGAATGGCTACCTAGGGGATAGTTAGGCAGGTGAACTCTTGATCTTAGTGTCTAACAGTAATGACTCTCTGCTCTGGAATAGTGTTGTCTCTTTATTATTTTTTGTTTTGGAATGGTATCAGTGTTCATCTTATTTGTTCTGAATAGTACATTTGTTTATACTGTTTGTCTTGTCAGTGACAAGGCTAAAAGGATGAACAAATGTATTAAAGGATGAACAAAGTGACAAGTTGTCACTATGTTCATCCTTTAGTTCTGGAAGTGTCTTCCTTTATCCTGTGAGATCTGGAATTGTGCCTTTGTTTATCCTGTGAGTTCTAGAAGTGTCGTTGTTCATCCTGTTGTTCTGGGGTGAGTTCTGGAATAGTGTTGTTGTTCATCCTGTTGTTCTGGGGTGAGTTCTGGAATAGTGTCGTTGTTCATCCTGTTGTTCTGGGGTGAGTTCTGGAATAGTGTCGTTGTTCATCCTGTTGTTCTGGGGTGAGTTCTGGAATAGTGTTGTTGTTCATCCTGTTGTTCTGGGGTGAGTTCTGGAATAGTGTTGTTGTTCATCCTGTTGTTCTGGGGTGAGTTCTGGAATAGTGTCGTTGTTCACTGCTTGTTCTGGGGAGTCTGCAAATAGCGTCGTTGTTCATCCTGTTGTTCTGGGGGTGAGTTCTGAATAGTGTCGTTGTTCATCCTGTTGTTCTGGGGTGAGTCTCCCTGAATAGTGTCGTTGTTCATCCTGTTGTTCTGGGGTGAGTTCTGGAATAGTGTTGTTGTTCATCCTGCTTTTGTTCTGTGTGAGCTCCTGGAATAGTGTCGTTGTTCATCCTGGTTGTTCTGGAGTGAGTTCGGGAATAGTGTTGTTGTTCATCCTGTTGTTCTGGGGTGAGTTCTTGGAATAGTGCTCGCGGTTCATCCTGTTGTTCTGGGGGTGAGTTCTGGAATAGTGTCGTTATCCTGTTGTTCTGGGGTGAGTTCTGGAATAGTGTTGTTGTTCATCCTGTTGTTCTGGGGTGAGTTCTGGAATAGTGTTGTTGTTCATCCTGTTGTTCTGGGGTGAGTTCTGGAATAGTGTTGTTGTTCATCCTGTTGTTCTGGGGTGAGTTCTGGAATAGTGTTGTTGTTCATCCTGTTGTTCTGGGGTGAGTTCTGGAATAGTGTTGTTGTTCATCCTGTTGTTCTGGGGTGAGTTCTGGAATAGTGTTGTTGTTCATCCTGTTGTTCTGGGGTGAGTTCTGGGAATAGTGTTGTTGCCCATCCTGTTGTTCTGGGGTGAGTTCTGGAATAGTGTTGTTGTTCATCCTGTTGTTCTGGGGTGAGTTCTGGAATAGTGTTGTTGTTCATCCTGTTGTTCTGGGGTGAGTTCTGGAATAGTGTTGTTGTTCATCCTGTTGTTCTGGGGTGAGTTCTGGAATAGTGTTGTTGTTCATCCTGTTGTTCTGGGGTGAGTTCTGGAATAGTGTCGTTGTTCATCCTGTTGTTCTGGGGTGAGTTCTGGAATAGTGTTGTTGTTCATCCTGTTGTTCTGGAATAGTCCTGTTCATATGAATTTACATAATGTATTGTTGATATTTCTAATTACATTTGTATTTCATATGTAAAAGAATTGGTATAACAGGAAGATGTACAGGGGACGAGTTTATTCTAAAATATGATACGGTGTCAAGCTATAATGATGTTAATGTTTTAAACTGATGGTATCATAACAGACTTGTAATGATCCTGCTCTACTGTGATGATGATATCGTGTCCAGCTGTAGTGATACTCTTATAGTGTATTGACGATATCGTACCAAACTGTTTGCATATCCATAACTGTATTCAGAAAAATAATGTATGCTCGTCTAAATAATTGAAGTAAATATTCTGAATATGATTCTCTCTCTCTCACTAATGCTTTTGAATATATTATTGGTAGATTTAGTGTATAATAAACATAACGATAAACAGATAATGATCAGGTATATTTGAATATTCAATTATTGTTATAGTTTTATATTAAGGTAAATATTTGGGGTGGTTCACTGGTTCAGTATTTATTGCCCTCATAACAACACTGATTTAGAAAAACTGCCTCTCTTTCAATTTACCTGATTTATGGCGCCGGTGACCAGCATAAGCGAATTATGGGCCGTTATTGACATATCTTATGGATCACCAGACCTTGTTTTCCCTGGAGATTAAACTTCTCAACATTAACCTAACCTAACTTAACCAACTCCTTCAGGTAGAGTTAGGGTATTTAATCTTCAGGTGAAATAGGCTGAGAGGTCTTATCTTCAGTTAATCTTATTTCACTGGCAGTCAGTTTTCTGAAGGAAATAGTTCAAAATTTATTTAAAAATAAGAGTTGTAGAGGAGTGGAATAAGTTCCTCAGAAACAACATTGACGCAACCAACTACGGAGTGATAAACAAAGGTTGGGCAGATGCCCGAGTAATGTTTGAGTGTACCCGGAAAGACGCCTCCTGCACCAGATGTAGTCCACACACACACACACACACACACACACACACACACACACACACACACTAACTAACGATGATGACACCCCTAAAGATTCGCATCATTGAGTCATCACTGGTAGATCATCAAACGTGACTCCGAGTGACAGCGAAGTGCAAGAAATGCTTGACTGTTCTTCAAACTCTCAACACAGTTTCCAACTTTCACCTGACTACTTGTGCTAGACTTAGGATCATATTTGCTCCTGTACGAACTTTAATACATGCAGTAGATGTTTCTACGGCTGCCAATTTCCTTATTTTCTATATATCATATTAGAGCTCCCGTAATGCAAGTCTTGATAGACCTTGATGATTACGTCAGGTTAGGTTAAGTTAAGTTAGGTTAGGTTAGGTTTTAGCAGCATGAGAGCCACTCCTTGAACTCATTAGCACACGCTCACCATCACCTGGAGTTACAGGTGATGACAAAGGGGGTTGAGATGGTAACAGGTATTACTATCGTTACTCAGTGTTTGTGAGTGGGAAGAGCTTTTACCTTCACATCTCCTGTGTTGTCATATCTCCATTACGACCTCCAGCCTGATTGGATCCCGGACATTCAGGTTATCACCTGCCATTCTATCTACAGGACAACCCCGGCATCACACTAACACTCCCGAGTGTGAATATAAAAGAAATGTGATCTCTATTATCGGGTCATACTCAGGGGTACTATGTTGATATGATATTACATTTGATACCTGTATAATGATTGTGTGTGTGTGTGTAAAAATATATTAATACCTTGTTTATGAACTGTGTGTGTGTGTGTGTGAGGGTGGGTGTGTGCGTGCGTGCGTGCGTGCGTGCGTGCGTGTGTGTGTGTGTGTGTGTGTGTGTGTGTGTGTGTGTGTAAAAATATATTAATGTTCTGTCTATGAACTTGGGTATGCATGTGAAACAGAATATTAATATATTTTTACACACACACACACACACACACACACACACCTCATTAGTAAACAGAGGACCTTCATGTCAGCAAATAATAAAAAAGGGTATAATGATTTTTTCTTTAAACAACACTGGTGGTGGTGGCGGCGGTGGTTTTGGTAGTGGATGGTGATGGTGGTAGTAGTGATGGTGGTGTTGATGATGGTGTTGGTAGTTGTGGTGGTGGCTATGGTGGCGATGGTGATATTGGTGGATGTGATGGTGATATTGGTGGTGGTGACGGTGGTGGTGGCGGGGGGTGCCAGCCCAAGTTGAGAGGTGAGGCATCAGGTGACTAATTACTCTCAGGTCGCGGTCTTCCAGCTTTTATTGGTTTTGACTTTTATGAAATAAACTGGTCACTTACTGGCTAGGAGGGGGAGGTGGAGAGAAAAGTGAGAGTTAAGTTAAAACAAGGATACGAGAGAGAGAGAGAGAGAGAGAGAGAGAGAGAGAGAGAGAGAGAGAGAGAGAGAGAGAGCACATTTACTGAAAGACAAGGAGAACAATGAAAGAGAAAAGAAAACCAACCCTTGGGAAATGTGAGATACTTGGGAAATGCGAGTTATCTAGGAGGTGTGAGTTACCTGGGAGATGAGGTACTTAGAAGAAGTGTGGTACGTGGTAGTTCAGGTACCTGCGAAGACATGAGCTGTACTTCCAAATCACTTAAGGTTACCTGTAATGAACACCTGGAGATGCATAGTCTTGAGGTCTTAACGATCTTACCTTCTACAACGACACTTTTAACGGATGATTCAGATCACCTAACCTAACATAACGAACTTTAAAATAACAATATCTAACCTCATCAATCCTAACTTATCTTATCCTAACCTAACCTAACCTAACCTAACCTAACCTAAACTACCCTAACCTATCCAATCTTAACCTTACCTTACCTTTCCTTACCTAACCTAACCTTACCTTACCTAACCTAACCTTACCTTACCTAACCTAACCTAACCTAACCTAACTTAACGTAACCTAACCTAACCTCACCTAAATTATCCTAACCAACTGAACCTGACCTTGGTAATGGTTAGTAAAGGTAACTAAAGTTATTATTATGATGATTTACAATATAAATGATGTTGTTACATTATGAACGTAAAGACGATTTTCATTTAACAAATATGTATTTTATTCTAAACGGGTTAGGTGAAATAATTAGAATGAGAAGATGAGGACCTTCAGACATAGGATATTTGAATTCGAGTTGGTAAATTCACCTCAAAAGGTTCTCCAACAGTAACTCAAGGTATAATGGAAGGTTTAATGCTGGATGGAAGTTGTATAATAACTAATACCACTCGGTTGTGTTGTATTGCAGGTTAAAGCTAATGTTGTCTGCTCCCTTAATAGCACTGTACTGTGTTGGAGGCTATGATGAAAGTGTAAGGTTTAAAGGCGTATAAAGGTGTTATAATGAGAGTTAGTCAGTAATACTTGTGTTGCAGGTTGAAGCTGGTGTTCTCGTGTATGATGGAGCTGTCAGCCTTCCCCCTCGACTCCCAGGTGTGCACCATGGAGGTCGCCAGCTGTAAGTGTTCCAAAACGAGTTTATTGTTCGCACGGGGCTACTGCAGTCTGACAAATGGTCACAAAAGGGTTTTCGCCCCACGTACATGAGTGTAGACACAGACCATTCTTTGTTGAACACCAAAACATAGAACAGGGAACAAGTTATTTTTTTCTTATCTCTCCCCATCACACCCTAGAGTCTACACCAAAGGAAGACATTTTGATTTATTTCTTCTTGTATCTTTGGACACCTTACCATATTTCACCTGATGAGTAAACACTAATGTTAATCTAATCTAACCTAACCTAACCCCCAGGTAACGTTAGTGTATTTAATCGTGAGGTGAATAAAGCTTGGGTGCCTAATCTTCAGGTTGTTCCACTCTTTATCCATTTATGTTTAAACCGATCATATATGCCCGTCAAGGTAAGTTTGGCTCTGCAAGGGATGACCTAGGTGGAGCTGAGGCACTCTCGTTTTCTTTACTTAATGATTTGGAACAAATAATCAAACACCCTACACGGGTTCCTGATCGACACGGACAACTTGCTAACATTCTTGATCTTTGTTTTACCTCTAACCCCTCACACTATTCATACTGAAATTCAGCCACCTTCGGGTCTTCTGATTACAATCTTATTTCTATTAAATCAAACTGGGCACGACCACCTCCTCCATCCCCCTCTAAACGTCAACTATGGCACTATCGGAGGGCAAGCTGGCAATCCTTGCGAGAATTCTTCACCGACTTTCCTTAGGATGAATGTTGCTTTTCCTCTCGGGACGCCTCAGTATGTGCTGACAGCATTGCTTAGGTTATACAGGGTGGTATGAGTGCATTTATCCCATCTTCTACCAAAACTTTCACTTTACAATCATGGTTTGATCGCTCCTGCTCTCTTGCATGCAGGGAGAGAGATAGGGCATATCAAGCTATGAAACTATATCCTTCTCCTATTACCCACTCCTCTTTCACTACTTCTAGGGCCAAACAGAATTTTATAAAAAGAAAGACCGCTGTCCTGACAAACTCTTCCTCGAGTAAATCCTTCTGGTCCTTCACCAAAAACATCTGTAATAACTTCTGCTCTCCTTCTTTTCCTCCTATCTTCCGACCTGATACCTCGATAGCCAACTCTCCCCCTGACAAAGCCAATCTTTTTGGCACCTTATTCTCCTCTAATTCCACCTTAGACGATTCCAACTCTATCCCTCCTACCCCTGCTCCTCCAACTGAACCTATGCACTTTCCTATAATCTCCACTCGCAGGGTTGCCGGTGTGTTATCCAGGTTGGATGTGAGTAAGGCGCATGGACCGGACGGAATACTCCCTCGTGTTCTGAGGGAGTGTGCTGAAGCTCTGGCCCCTGTGCTTGCTCGCCTCTTTCGTCTCTGCCTCAAAACCCAAACTTTTCCTTCTTCTTGGAAGCCTTGGTTCAGTCCATCTCGAAGAAGGGTGACCATTCTAATCCCTCTAACTATCGCCCCATTGCCCTAACTTCATCCCTCTAAGATTTTCGAAACTATCTTGAACTCCCATTCTCTTTTGTCGGATCACTTTATACTTGTGAGAGAGAGAGAGGGGAGGTGGCTGGCTTGTGTTCGAAGGGGGGGGGGTTGCCTGTGGTAACTGATATGAGGGCAGAGGGAGGGAGGAGGATAGCTGGGGGAACAGGGTAACATTCAATAACTGAGACACTAGGGGAAACAGGTGATAGGTGTGTTGTCACTCAGGACTCAATGTATCAACACCTAAGACCTAAGGGGGGAATTTATAACACTTCTTGATGATTCTTTGTTTATGGAACACCTTCTATTAAGAGTGACAGTTATACTTCGAAACAATAAACCTATTTTCCTAGCTAGTTAAACAGGGTTCACATGAATCACAATACATTTTGTGAAACGGATAGAACCTTAAGTGTACTCACAGCAACGGATATTTACAACACCACAACATACACTTACAACACATGACAACAGTTATGACAACACACTATAACAAATACTTGCGACATACTACAACAGACACTTACAACACACTATAACAAATACTTGCGACATACTACAACAGACACAACACACTACAACAGATCCTTACAACTCTACAATAGATAGATAGATAGATGTACATGTATTCCGTAAAATCGTTATAACCACAAACTGGTATCACGCTCTCAAACTATATGTTATGCATAATTTTCTAGTGGCTGTATATTATGTAAACAGTGACAATTGTTAAACTAATTTTGTTAGGTACACAAACACACAAATAACACTGAATACGCGTGTGATGTTTTGTATAGATGTAAATTTTTCGAAAAAATAATAATGAACTGTGTGGATGTTAGGTGACAGCTGAATGAGAAATGCTTTTAAGACACTGTGCCAATTATTTCCTTATAACATGTACACTGTCTTTATTGTAAATTATCTTTCTCTAACACACATGCACATTTAATACCTCACGTATTTTCTTGCACAATATACACACACCTTACACTAGAACACACTCGCCAACACACCCTCCTCGTCATACTACAGCTGCTTCCCTCCCTCCACCCAGCTGTTAAACGTAAACCTGTCGACCGTTAATTATTTTTTCATACGTTTTCCATTGTTTCTCCTATAATTGAAGGGTGAATTATATTTATTGATGAATGTAAATAGGAGATAAGCCGTCCAGCCATTACCCGGCAAAATCTGAAATATGGCTGACTATAATATTATACAGGTGAATATATACTGTATAATATACCTGATAACTTACCATCAACCGGGTAGCTTATTTACATACAAGATTATACGGGATATATGTATGGAATGCATGTATTGCTTTTGAGAACAAGTGTATAGGTAAGAATCTTGAAAATAAATAATTTATTGTTCGAAGTGCAAGATGACAATTGGGTAAACAAAAAAGGGAATTAATAACAAGAATGAGATAATATAGATTAATCGTATTGGACACTTTAATACGAGTCTGTTGGTTTGAAGTACCAAATAATTCTAGTGTCTGAGATAAGGTTTGTTCCACACTTTTATGTCGCTCGTTTATCGATAGAAATATAATACAATCTTACAGTTACAAGGAGCACAGTGAGTAATAATCTAAACATTACAATTAGCCTTTTAATTTCGAGCATTTCGTCAATATAGGAACGTTTGTGTTAGAGGTGAGAGTGTGACGTGATAGAGAACTACCCGATGCTGATATGTCGTCAGGTCAATACAAACATTAAATAATAGCTTAGTTCTACAGTATATATGACCGCGTTGATCTCTCTTCAATAGAACCAAGTCTCAACAGATATTTCATGATAGCTGGAATTCATAGAGACAATACATTCACATTGGTATTGTAGTACCACCAGTGTCTACTGCAGCGGTTCTTAACGGGGGAGCACGCCCCCCTAAGGGGGCCTGAGTAATTTCCAGGGGGGGCGCGTACCCAGAGCAAAAAATAAGGCATGGCCTAAACAGGTGTGTGTATGATCTTATTTGGATTTTCGTAGGGGGGGTGGAGGGGTTCTCGTTCCCCACAGATACTTCAAAATGTCGTAAATGATAACTACGTCAATCAAAATGTAAAATTCCACTAAAAGTGACTGAATTAAGGTAGTAATAATGTCCGTAAGTGTACGATAATTTGATGAAGAAACGATAATTTTGAGGCTCCAGTACGATAATTCACATTTGAAAAATTGTCAACACTGACTGAGACGATTTCCAGTGCCAGTCGCCCGCGACGTCCGTCCGTGACAACTTTCTATCTCTCACACTCACGCATTTCTTTCTTCAATTGAGCTATGATGTAGGGTAGACTTTTTATGAACAAACAATAATGATAAGTACTTATATCAATTGAAAAGAATGTTAATTGTTTCGTTTTAATAACGAGAATGAAATTTGCCAACTCAGAATCACGCGTTGTCTACTTTGAGTGATGCTTATGGCCATGTGGTGGTGGTGGTGGTGTTTATGATCATGGTTTTAAAATTTTATATGAAGGAAGGAGGGGGGCGTGGAGAAGAGGACCAACTTCTATAGGGGGCGCGACCCTAAAAAGATTAAGAACCACTGCTCTAGTGAGTCATACTTGAGAATAATACCCAAACTCGGATGAGATTAATATATACTTCGAGGATCGGTAGGAACACTACTGACTACGGTGACGAGGAACACCCACCCGTGTTGTCAGGTCCTGCCGGGGCGTCATTTTCATCGCGGTCTGTAACCTTTATGGTAACGTCAGCGCCTCTCACGGGGGATTTTAGTGCTTACTGGGTCTTACCTAGAACCTCGCCACACACCAGTCTTTTCTGATTACAGAGACGGACAGACAGGGACATTGATGGTTTTGTTCTGTGTCTGGTTTAGTCGTCCTCGCTCTTAGATAAACGAACACCCGAGTATTAAAAAACCTTCATCGTAGTCTTCATACTTAAGTATAGTCAGTTTTAGAAGAGTGTTATTTCACTTAAAGATTAACTACCTTAACAATAGCCTAACCTAACCTAACCTCATCCCCCAAAGAATAGCGTTAGGGTGGATCATCTTAAGGTGAAATATGCTGGAGTGGAAATTCTTCCGGTGAACCAAAATAACTTCCAAAATGAAAAATTACTCTTGAGACTTTAACTAGATACGTACACTTACCACCAATTAGGAAATAAAATCGTGTAGACAATTATTTGGAAAAGGTTCACTTCATAAACTTTATCTTCCAACAGGTGGTAAGTAAGCGTGTTTAGTTAGGGTAGAATGTAGTTGTATTTTTGTCTATGTTAATTCTGGATTTTATTTTTGTGTTTTAACTTAAATTCGCCAGTTAATTGCATTCTGACATATTTAATTAAGAGGAAAATTAATTGCAAGTACAAGAACTATTGGTGTTTAAATAAGGCCTTTAAAAACATACACACAGAATATCGCTGATTTAATTTTTTTTAATACCGCGTCCGTATGAGAGGCGTCAGTGTGAGAGGCGTTAGTGTGAGAGGCATCGGTATGAGAGGCGTCAGTGTGAGAGAGGCATCGGTATGAGAGGCGTCAGTGTGAGAGGCGTTAGTGTGAGAGGCGTCCGTATGAGAGGCGTCAGTGTGAGAGAGGCATCGGTATGAGAGGTGTCAGTGTGAGAGGCGTTAGTGTGAGAGGCGTCAGTGTGAGAGGCGTCAGTGTGAGAGAGGCATCGTTATGAGAGGCGTCCGTGTGAGAGGCGTCCGTGTGAGAGGCGTTCGTGTGAGAGGCGTTAGTGTGAGAGGCGTCAGTGTGAGAGGCGTCCGTATGAGAGGCGTCAATGTGAGAGGCGTCCGTGTGAGAGGCGTCCGTGTGAGGCGTCAGTGTGAGAGGCGCCAGTGTGAGAGAGACTTCGGTATGAGAGGCGTCAGTGTGAGAGGCGGGAGTGTGAGAGGGAGAAGTGGGAGGCGGAACTCTGAGAGGCGGAAATGCGAGGCGAGAGTGTGAGGCGGTACTGTGATAGGCTGAAGCGGGAGTGTGAAAGGGAGAAATGTGAGGCAGGAGTGTGTGAGGGAGAAGTGTGAGGCAGGAGTGTGTGAGGGAGAAGTGTGAGGCAGGAGTGTGTGAGGGAGAAGTGTGAGGCAGGAGTGTGTGAGGGAGAAGTGTGAGGCAGGAGTGGGAGGCAGGAATGTGTGAGGGAGAAGTGTGAGGCAGGAGTGTGAGGCAGGAGTGTGTGAGGGAGAAGTGTGAGGCAGAAGTGTGAGGCAGGATCTTTCCACCAAATAGCAGACACAAATTGCCAATATCCTAAAAAAATAGAAGTATTTGTGGGGTTCTGTCCTTATGAAGATTCCCCGTGAGATGTCTTGTTTTTTTGTGTGTTTTGTTATTTACTCTTGTTTCTTGTTTATTTTTCTTATGGTTGGCTGGAGGTCATGAGGTGCTGTTGGCCCTTGACCTCTCTGATCTCCCCTGAGGTCATGAGGTGCTGGATCCCTTGACCTCTCTATTAACTTCTGAGGTCATGAGGTGCTGTAATTCCCTGACCTCTCTAATCTCTGAGGTGATGAGGTTCTGTGACCCCTCCCTCAATTGATTTCCCTAATCTCCTTACTGTTCCCTCCCTCGCTTTCTCTCCCCTTCCTTACTCTCTCGTTCCTTACTCACTCACTCAGGTCATTCAAGGATAAATTAATGTAGTTTTTATATTATTCTGGTAACAATAGTTAACGTTTTCAGGTTTATATATATTTATGTTTATTACTTAACTATATTTCACTTGTTCATGCATATATACTCATGTTAAACACGTAACTGTAATTTAGAATTTTAGATATTCACATTTATATATTAATGTTCAGAACGTAACAATATCTAACTTGTTCTCGTTTATGTATAAATATTCAACACGTAACTCCACTTCACTTGTTAACGTTTGTATATTTATGTTCAGCATTCGATTATATCTCACTTGTCCACGTTTATATATCTACAATACAATATGCTCAACACCTACTCACATTTCTGTAGTTCCGGCGGTGGTCACATTTCACACAGACATCCAGCAAACTCCGGCATTACTTTAGGTTCCATGATATTGGAATCTCTGAGAAATACAGTACTGTTGTAGCCACTTGTCAGGGATACAACACAGTGTTACATGTTCTCTTCTCTGTTTTACTAAGGTGCTGCTTCATAATTCAGCCTCGCCAGGTGCCTCGAGTGTTCATGTTTTCCACTGTGTCTACTTGTCTAATGTCTGTTTTATGTAGGTATATAATAAATCGGCTATTTTTACCACGTCTGGATCAAGGTTGTAGCAGCAGTAGACAGTCAGCGTGTTCAGCCATGGTTTTAATACCGTTAGGCCAACAGTCAAGTACAGTACATGTCCGACTGAGCCACGTACCTTTCTGTCGATAACTCGATATATTCACCGTTTTCTCTTGCAACCCCCGACCTCTGTAGAGATATCTAGGAACGAGATAAAGGAGATATACTGTACATATACTGTACCTGTGTTTTATCTCTAACCTGATCTATCCCGCTGTGTTTCTTCCGGCTGACATTCCCCGACACCATGGCTTAACGTTCCGTTGGCCGACACCGCGGATTGATGTACAGTATACGTCTAAACGTAAAATACGCAAGTCTCGAAGAACCATCAAGACTTTTCCTCATATATAAGACAGGCCATGGTTCTGAAAAAAAATTAAAATAGCATTGAAAGGTTGAAAATGACAGGGAATAGCGTAGAAGAGGTAAAGCTGAGGATATAGCAGAGAAGAGTGGTAAAGGAAATAAAACGGTCTTGTGGAGAGGGCGAGTGCAGTGTCTACGCTGGAGAATGGTGGTAAGAAAAATATTGCGTTTTTCATATTGACCATCGACAATTTAAGGATGAACAAAGTATGAGCGTACAATGAAGACTTCTCTTGGGAAATTTCCCTGTTAACACTTTTTCACGAAGGATTTTGGGGGATATTGGCAATTCACGTTTGCTATCTTGTGGTAATAACCTCCTGTACTACCCAGGGACTCGGATGCTCCCAGAAGATTTATTTTTTTTTACTCTGATAATCTACTGTACAGTGAAGACATTCAAGGGCGACGGAGACTTGTGGAGCTGTAGAAATTAATCAATAGTAATTTAGAGATGTTTAGGAAAAAACAATATTATTCAGTATTCTCTACTCGTCCTCTGTGTCACTGGTTTGCACTCGGGCCACTCCGAATTCACCCAGCTGTGAAAGGGTACCTAACTTTGAATAGTTGAGGAAGTGAAGGTGATCGAGTGAAGTGCTGACTATACTGCCTCCTTGTATACCAAGGTTTGGTGCTGTGTTCTATCCACACTGCTCCTAACGAGCCGTCAGACCTATGGGGCTCACTCTCAAGTTCGGATTAATGAATTCGTGGCTTTGCATATAAAGTGTTTTTGGGCAGCCTCGTGTAGGTGTTAGCTGTAGTACTTAGACATAAGTACCAGTTGAGTGTACTTTAGTACTTAATGGTTGCAGTAGACTTATTACAGCAATATTGTATCTGCTGAACTCTTCCTGGCCCCATTAGTTCTGATGTTTATGTGTATAATTAGTTATAATAGCTTAAAACACTGAATCATAATATATTAATTTAATTATTCAGTATGCCATGCAAATAATATTCATTCAATAAACTAATTAATGTCTATAACAAGTTTATACAAACAAAACAAAAAGTCTATAGTGTTTTAATTGAAGGTATATGGAAGTATGTACCATGTATCACATATATACATATTCATACATTTTGCCAAATCTTAACAACAAACATACACGCAGGACAATACGTTTTTACGATAGCTCGGAAACAATCATACATGATCGTACGTTCACAGACATACAGAATCATACGTTTAAAAACATTGAAAATAAAACGTTCAAAAACATACAGAATCAGACGTTATACACGGGCCGCGTCTCTTGAAAGCTTCACTTGTGATTCTAACTGTCACAAGTTGGTAATTGCATAAAAAAAATCTGAATATTTGTTTTTACTTTAGCGTTGGCAGTGTAGAGGCTCAGCTGGTGTGGGGGGGGTGTGGAGCGTTGAGGCTCGGCTGGGCTGGTGGGAGGGGTGGAGCATTGACAGCGTTGAGGCTTGGTTGGTGGGAGGGGTGGAGCGTTGACAGCGTTGAGACTCGGTGGTGGGAGGGGTGGAGCGTTGGAATGTAGGAAAAATTACATGAATGTCAAACTAGGGCAAAAGAGGACACAACCCCCCAGACAAAACCACCCCTAGGACATGTAAAATATTACTCATACAATATCATAATATTTCAATTAAGGAAACATCTTAAGCATTATGCAGGAGTACATTAAGACTAACATTACAAATATTTAACTATTATACAGGAGCGCATATTAACACAACCATAAAAATGATCATTATAAAATGAACATTATACCGTATCTAACCAAGGTCAGAAAACAAATAAAGTACAATATTTTAGAGTTCATTGTGATTAGGTTCATTTAAAGTTCATTTTACTTCCATCTGATGCTGTGGACACTGGGGAGGATTTTGTTTAAGGTTTTGTGTTTCACCTTCTATAGCTGTATTTGGGTCATATTAAATGATTACGGTATGTTATAGTAGTGGCGGATCCAAAGCGGCACAATTTTTACTTGACAATGACATGGGTTGTCATGTAGGCGCTGATATTATTGACCAGCATGTCAATGACCAGTGCCCAAACACGAACATAATAATTATTGTCACAGGTCAATCAGGCCATTTCAAATATGTATTGGCCACGTGACCATAATCTGACCTTATATGATCTGAAACCCAACTGAAACTTTTGAAGCTTTTGCTAACATCCCAGTGGGGAGGAGGGGTTGGGGGGAGTGGGCCAACAGTGGCTAGGGCAGCTGCCGCCGCAGGAGCAGGTTCCGAATAGGTCTTGGCTCTCCGGTGGTCAAGGATGTTGTGTGTGTGGTGGGGGGGAGGGTGGTAAGTGAGTGAATGTTTGGGTGAGTGGGTAAATGGATGAGTGGGTGAATGGGTATGTGTGTGTTATTGAATAAGTGAGAGTGAATTGGTTTGTCTCTGAGTGAGTGAGTTGGTGGGTTAATGAGCGAGTGTTTTATAATTGTATGTTTAGTCGGTTTATTATTTTTTCTTTCACATTGTTTTGATACATTGTTACAATATTAGTTTTAATTTCTTATAGATTACTAAATTTGACAATTGTTTAAACAAGACTATTTCTTAAATTTAGATAATTATTGGAGCAGCTGACTCCTTCGTGTAATATTCTAATGTAAACAACCCATTATCCAGCCACCTAATATATTAAGACCCGGTAGTAGGGAAGGCCAATGAATATCGGGGAAGTGTAGGTTATGGATTTTGTTTATTCAAAAACTGAAAACCCGAGCCAATTGGCGGGAAGTCTACTGTATATGTAGATATACTCCGGACTTGAGTGACTCGTTTTCATCAGAATTTTCACTAAAACGTTGTACAGATAGCATATAAAATTTAAATCAGGTGAAGAGTAAGGAAAAAACACGATTTACTTAAGGAACTGCAAATAGACCGTGGCCTCCCCGCCTTCGGGGAATTTACAAACCGCAACTGAACTACTTTTAGGCGGAACGAACCACCAAGCACTACCAACGTGAGCACAGCTTGTAATATAATGCATTTTTGTGCTCCAACAACTTAAGTCATTCAGCACATACATTAAAGGCAGTTCATATACTAGACAACGACCATTAAGAATGTTCAAGAGCCATACATCTCCGTTACTAGTATACATATAACAATAACTTAATATTTATGTTAACAAACCATCATTAATTCTTATGACAATAGTATTGGACACAACATAGGAACAGTCATAGGGCCTCATACTCATTTCCCTGACAATGGGCTTCTGTATTCACACTCGGTGATAAGTTGTGCGATTATTTGTGTAACATCTTGCCGAATCGGTAACTACGTGCAACCAGTTCAGTATTTCTCTGGTGTATTATTAATGTAGACTCAGATCATCTTTTTTTTAGGGGGGATAGGTGGTAGAAGCGGTACCGTTCTTGCCTCGCAAGCGAGATGTCACGGGTTCGATTCCCGGACCGGTGGAAGTTGTTTGGTCTTACTTTCTAGCCCCCATTAGTCCCTGTTCACCTAGCAGTAAAGTAGGTACCTGGTGTAAGTCGAAAGTTGCGAATTCGTATTCAGGGACAAGTTGTTGGAGCTTCCAATAACTTGATGACATAAACCACTGACTCTTCAGGCTTCTACGCCCTTAACTCATGAGACATAAAGGCAAGCATGAACTTAGCATGCTTCCCTGTTGGGCGCTGTAAACGCTTCTGCGCTTTACCTTACACAAGGATGTAGGGGGCTGCCCAATAAATAATAATAAAAAAAAATCTTTTTTTAGTAACTCTTAGAGTACGATGACTTAACCCCATTGAGTACAATGTTATCTCTCGTAATCAAAGGGAGTTAAGTAATGTACTTAAACGGTTAAAGCATCGCACTCAGCGAGCCAATTCAATGTATTCAGGGTCGGCATTGCACTTAATGGGTTAAGTTATCGTACCCAGGGGGTTAACCCGTACTCAAAGGAGTAAATTATGCATAATTGATCATAGTGTTTCCATTATATAATAAATTTTTCTATATTTTCTGATTCACGTAATTCGTTTGCATATTCACTCATTGAGGTTCCAAACGTTTGTAAATAAATTAACTCAAGTTCCCAAAACCTCTACAAGATTTATGGGTGGAGTCGTAGCGTGTATCTCTTTAAATACCGAAGACTCTAACTAATTCTCGACTGTCTCATTCAAATTAAAACCCAGCAGAAATATTTACAACACGTGAAGGTGTCTTGAGTTTTACTGAATAACCTAAGCCATTAATCTGTATAAACGTGTGCTTGAGTGTGTGTGTGTGTGTGTGTGTGTGTGTGTGTGTGTGTGTGTGTGTGTGTGTGTGTGTGTGTGTGTGTGTGTGTGTGATGCACACCACCGAGTGGTGTAATGCGTCTAGTGTGGCGCATTATGTAAGTGTTAAGGTGCGTGCAGGCACAGCTTGCTTCCTCACCATCAAGACTCCTCCTGCGCCTCCTCGTGGTAACGCACGGTAACTGGATGCCTCGTGGGCTCAAGCTAGACCAGTAGGGGATACCGGAGTAGCAGTGGGCCCAAGAGGGATGGCGCATAGGCCCACTGGCATGTGGATACGCCTTGGCGCCATCTAACCACTACCCTGCTGCCTTACGGATTAACCTTGGTAGGTATAAAGCTACGGGAGTAAACCCCGAACGAAAAATCTGCCGTGGAGCCCACATCAATCAGATATGCTTACAGAGCTCCAATAAGACCCCGACGGCGGTATAGGCGGTTGGGGTGACCAACATGGGAACCCAATGATTACACCGGCAGACGAAAGCAATGCATGATGGACAGACTACTAAAGCAAAACCCAACAAACTGGGTTATCGGCAGTCTATTTCAATTCTCTCTCCCCATTCGTTGCAACTATTTGCATCACTGGATCAGGAAAAGAGAGAGCCAAGATGTGTGATTGCAGCCTGCGCTTTTGCCACACCACATAAATCAAATCACACGCAGCCATCATCCAGCTCATCATACTTCTCATCATCATACAGCCCCTATCCCCCAAAAGTCGTATGTCGAACAGAAACAGGTCTATCCCCAGGGAAGATAAGGTTGTGCTCCTAGGTGACTTCAAATTCAGAGATGCTGACATATGGCAGGGAGCCATAGCGAGAAACGGTGTAGGCAAGTGTAATATCCCAACGGCCTACTCCTCCTCAGAAAGTGTGCTGCACACAACCTCACTATCACCAATACCTTGTTTAGGCAGGCCGACAAGTTCAAGGATTCTTGGCAACACCCACGATCCAAAAATTGGCATCTCATTGACTACATCATTGTCAAAGAAAGAGATCGCTGAGATGTCCTCATCACCGAGCCACGCATGGCTCAGAACACTGTGACGCAGATCATCAGGTCATCAGAGCCAAACTCTCCCTTCACGTCGCCCCAAAACGGCAAGGCAACAAAGCTCCAGAAGAGGCTTTAACACCTAGCGGCTGGAAGATCCAGCGGTGGTACTTTTTTTTTTATGGGAATTACCCCACCCGGGCACAGCTCGAACGACCCACAACGGGGCCTAAGGGTGCGAAAAAATAAGAGTAAAAAGAAATTAAAAATAGAGAAGAAAATGGTTATACTGTGTTAGTCTACACCACAAAGATGTCGGAAAACTAGCTTTTTAAAGTGAGACAGATTGTATAAGTATGGAAACACAGAAGAAGGCAGAGCATTCCACAGTTTGGCTGTGTGAGGAAAGAAGGAGGTACTATAACGGGTTATTCTAGTGTGACCGACATCCACAGAAAAACGGTGGGCACCGCGGGCAAGACGTGTGTTACGAGCCCACGGCCTTGCCGGTGGTTACACAGGATGCCAAATCCACCGAACATTACCCGTTAAAGTACCTGTAAAAGAGAGAGAGTGAAGCAACATTGCGGCGAAGAGAAAGGGAAGATTGTCAACATGCCTGCAGAGCTGCTTAACGATGGGCTGATAAACAACCCAACAACAAACCACCAAAATCCCAGTGCCGAAAGGGGTCCCATTAAAGCTGTCCTGACAAAAACCTGCAACGAGACACTCTGCCTGATCAAATGAAAACACCAGGATTGGTTTGATGAAAACGACCCGGAAATCGAAGTACTCCTCGAGAGTAAAAGTGCTGTTCTCACTGATTGGCAGAACAACCCGAAGCCTCGGACCAGAGGTGATCTCTTCCACGAGAAGAAAGCAGCAGTCCAGCGCGAACTTCACAAACTAATGAACGATTGATATATCAATAAAGCATGTGAAAAGAACAAAAATGACAGATCAACACAAGATGCGTGAATTTTTCAATTCAGCTAAAGCAATACATGACCCAACTACTCATGGCATGGCCCCCTTCCTCTCATCCGACGGTAACACCCTAATTAAAGACGAAGAAGGCATCCATCAGTGCTGGAAAGAGCACTATCATTCCCTGCTCAACCGAAACACTGATATGGATGTCCAGACTACCCAGCAGGTTCCTCAGCACCCAGAGCTTAACCACCTCAGCTATCCTCCATCAGCCCAAGGGCCTGATGGAATCCCAGCCGATGTGTAAAAAGCAGGTGGATCTCTGCTTAACTGCCGTCTCCACTCACTAATAGAGAATAAATGGGAGAAAGAAGAAATCCCCCAAGATCTTATAGACGTTTCGATCGTCAATATTTATAAGAATAAGGGAGGCCGGTCAGACTGTGGCAACTACCGCAGGATTTCACTGCTGTCCATAGCTGGCAAGATTATCGCCCGAGTCCTCCTAAACAGACTTCTTCCTGAGGAAGAAAACGTCCTCCCAGAATTTCAATGTGGCTTTCGACCATCAAATGGCAGTACAGACATGATCTTTGCTGTCTGACATATACAGGAAAAGTGCAGAAAAGAGCGTCGTGACTTGTAAATGGACTTCATTAACCTTACTATGCCCTTCGAATCAGTCAACAGGGAAGCCTTATGGTGTTCCTCAGTCGATTTGGCTGCCCACCAAAATTCATTGCCATTGTGAGGTAACTCCATGATGGCAGGAACGGCAGTGTCCTGTACAATGGCACTCAGTCTAAGTTCTTCTCCATTCAAACAGGTATAAAACAAGGATGTGTACTGGCACCAACTCTCTTTTCCATTTTCTTGGCTGCCTTCCGTGCCAGCGCCAATTTAGCCAGCGGGGTGGACATCCAGTACCGGAAGAAGGGTCTCTTCAACATACGACTTCTTCAGGCAGGAACAAAGGTGTCGGCCGCTTCTATCTCTGAATTTCATTATGCAGACGTCGCTCACACTGAACGTGACCTACAAGAGATCTTAAACACCTGTTCAGATGCGTTTGCACACTTCGGCATTGAGGTGAATGCACGTAAGACTCAAATTAACTTACAGCCTGCCCCTGGTTCAACCACACCCTCATCCATCCAGCCTTCGGGTACTACTCTCTCAAATCTTACCCACTTTCAGTATCTCGGCTCCGACCTGTCCACCACTGAGGACATCGATGAAGAGATTCAACATCGGATCAGATGTGCATCTCAAGCTTTTGGTAGACTCCGGACCCGTGTCTTCAGCTGTTGGGAGCTGAAATTATCTATAATGTTTGAACCTTGTATTGAGGAGTGGTCCTCCCCAACCTGCTGTATGGCAGCGAGACATGGGTCACATACAGGAGGCACCTCAAGGCACGGGAAAACTTTCACCAACGTAGTCTACATTCCATCCTCCGAGTTCGCTGGGAAGACAAGAGAACAAGTGCCATTATTCATGCTGACACCAACTGTAGGAGCATCGAGGCTATTTTGTGTCACAATCTTAATCATAAGTTTCTTGTGCTTGTTAACTTAATCTAATTCCTCTCGTCATTCGTTTATATCTTAAAACATCTAGATATTTCATAAAAAGAAATATATATAAAATTTACTCTCCAGGCCGCGCACGTTAGTTAGTAGGAACAATGAACTTATGAGAGGAAATCTTAAGACGTTTTCAGTAGGACCTCCGGTAAACTTGTCGCTTTAAAACGAGAGTAAAAGAAAGATTTAAAGTCTAGTTGGTAGGATGAGAGGCGGAACACAAGCAAGGTTTTCCCTTAATATATATATATATATATATATATATATATATATATATATATATATATATATATATATATATATATATATATATATATATATATATATATATATATATATATATATATATATATATATATATATATATATATATATATGTATGTATATGTATATGTATACTCGCTGTCTTACAGATTTTCGTGAATGATTGTATTACAAAAGCATTATTGTCCTCACTTGTGGAAGAAAAACATATCAACAAGTGTGGACAATGTTGATATTGTAATACAAGCATTCACGCATTCTCGACGAAAATCTGTAAGACAGATGTATACATTTTTCTAAGACACACTGTATACATTACTTTATGAATCCATCTTCTCGTAATTTAACATAGACTGTAATTGAATATCTATAGAGTAAATCTTGTGTAGTGAAGAAGAGGAATAATGATGTTGAGCAGTGACGCCAACTGGAGTCTGGATCCTGGGTTATTTAATTGACTTAGAGAGTTAATGACCTTCAACAGTGGCCGGCGCAGTCATTACCGTGAATGACGACTAAAGTTACTCGCCAATTCCCGTCATGGATCTCGGCTGCATTTCACATATTCCACTGACTTGGCTCTGACTTAATGCAGTTGTGTGTAGGGTCGTCCAGTATTAGCTTCTAATTAATAAATTTAATATTCTATCTTAATATAAAACTACTGAACATAAGGCTTGTTAACGCTAGCCTACAGCTCAGAAAAATTAAGGAAATATCGGCAGTTTGGATATAGTACACTGTATAGTGGGAGTGACAGTTTGGCAAAAGTTTTCAAAATCTAATTGCTTGGGTTGGATTATTTGTCTATCGGCCACGCTAATTCCGAATATGTTTGAGTTTTTTACATCATTGCATTAGAAGGTTTGTGGATACTTTTGGGTTTGGCATGAAAAACGCGAAAAAACTGTAAATAATAAAGGGACTGGCAATGTGGCACAACCTGTTAAAATCAAGTTATTGAATTGGATTATTCGACTACTGTGTACACTGGTTCATAATATGCTATTGTTTTACAACTCAATGCGCTACAAATTATGCCGATATTTTTGCTGCAAGTCACCACATACGTATATTTCGAAAACCAGGGCCCAATATTACCAACGGCGTGGATAGATTCCGTGGAATGAATTCAGGACATTCCCGCTCATGGAACATTACCAAACTCCGTATATGTGCCAATGGCAGGCCAATGGCAATATTTACAGAGTTTGTTGAGGCTCCCTGGACGGGAATGCCCTGAATTTATTCCACGGAATCTATTCACGCCGTTGGTAATATTCGTCCCAGGACTGATCAACGAATTCAGCCCAAGTAGCTTGACTTGGACAGTTAAGGACAAAATCTCAGTCCGTACTTTTGAATAAAATATTGTTCAATAGGTGGTGATATTGAAGTGCTGAAAGTTGTTTTTCTGTGTTGTTTTGCAGTTAGTTCAAAGGGCCGCCACCAAGATGGGTCGTCCTAAGATTAGCAACACTCAGCTGCGCCAGGGTAACGATAAGGTGTTCGGGGTTCGGATGCCTCTGCCATCTAACAAGTTGCCTCTGAACAAGGAAGTTGGAAGTGCCCTGGCTTATGAAGCAGAAAACGAGAGGTTAAGGAGAAGAACAAATGCTTTTGATTATATGGATGCCACCAACAAGGTGACTGAGAAGGTACTGGATGTGTATAGGAAGGCCACTGTCCCCACTATCTCTGAAATCAGGGTGAAAATGAGAGTCCACGACCTGTGGAGGATGCGGAGGGAGACGATGATGATGAAGGGAAATGGACAGAAACAGAAAAGGAAGAAAACGAAGAACGGGAAGCTGAAGATGAGGTTCGAGGATATAGCTGAGAAGTTGTTTGATGTGGCAGACGACAGCAAAGTGCACGAACGAGAGAAAAGCTTCCTGGCAGCCCAGAGGAAACCGGGAAGGGAGGGCTGCATTGATGGCGTTGACAAAATTGTGACTGCCAAGCTGAAAGAAGAGAGGGAGAAGGAAGCGAAGAGGGCAAAGAAAAGGGCTGAGGAAGAGAGGAAAACTGAGAAGATGAGGTCAAAGAGTAAGGAGGAGATGGAGAGGATGTCGTGTAAAGTGTCGGCAGTGGATGACAGTGCTCAGGAAGAAGATAGTGATTATAAGGATGTCAATGACAATGAGTTCAAGGCTATGGTCGACAGGAGAGCAAGATCAGAGAAAAGGAAAAGGGAGAAAGAAGCCGAGGACAGGATCGGAGAAACTGCTGACAGGTTCAAGGTATCCAATGATGCAGTGGCTCACATCGCAAACACCATCAGAGCTGCAGACAACATCATAACTGAAGGGGACAAGTCTAAAGTGACTAACTGGAAGAAAGTGGAGAGACGTATGTGGTGACTTGCAGCAAAAATATCGGCATAATTTGTAGCGCATTGAGTTGTAAAACAATAGCATATTATGAACCAGTGTACACAGTAGTCGAATAATCCAATTCAATAACTTGATTTTAACAGGTTGTGCCACATTGCCAGTCCCTTTATTATTTACAGTTTTTTCGCGTTTTTCATGCCAAACCCAAAAGTATCCACAAACCTTCTAATGCAATGATGTAAAAAACTCAAACATATTCGGAATTAGCGTGGCCGATAGACAAATAATCCAACCCAAGCAATTAGATTTTGAAAACTTTTGCCAAACTGTCACTCCCTATATACTAAGCCTTCGGTACATAAGAATGCAAGGTGATTGGCTCTGGATAAGACATCAACATTATCATGATGGTGATTATTGTGTTAAAATCCCTAGGAGTAGATTTTTGCTTCGATAATTTAATTTTTATTTATTTATTTATTTTTTCCTTCTCTGACGTAAGGTGGTCTCTCTCTCTCTTTCTCTAATTACCCAATGTGTATTTACGTGCTTACAATAAATTAAGGAATATATATATATATATATATCTTGATAAAACCACACGGGAGAATGGAAACAACGGAGTACCTTAGGTTTCGTCTTTATTCAAGACATCTTCAGAGGCAACTGGATTACATGGACAGAGAGAGGCTTGAATATACAGGGTGACCTTAAAAACATGAGGTCAAGTCATAATGATGACATCCACTGATCCACACACCAACACACACGTAAAGGAGCTTAAGAGAAGGGTGGTGACGTGACTAACCAGGTCAGGTCAGAAAAAAGGGACCCACAAAATAACTATCATACATCTAGATCAAAGGTCTTCAAAGCATTTTTAACCTTGGGCCACTGACAAATAAATTGATGTAACATATTATCAGTTTTGAACTGACCATCACTAAGGTTTATTGATTTTAATTCCTTAATCAAACTAGCTTCAACCAGAAGTCTTTCTGTGACAAGATGATTTGAATACTTCTAAGCTTTTTTCCCAAGCAATGGGGTGATTATTATTCCTAACATGAACGAACAAGGCACTGCTTTCAGATGCAGTTCTGATATACTTATGTTGTTTGATTCTGAGCTGCAGAGTTTTCCTGTCTGACCTACATAATTACAATTACATTTGCTACATGGAATACAATAAACACTTCCATTTACATTCAAACTTGGGCTATTCCTTATTAACATATTGGTAATGGTTGAGTCATACTTGAAAACAACATTAATATTTAGAAGCGTATTTATGACGCTGCAATTATTGATGAAGAATTGAAACACATTCGTTCTATTGCACAAAAACTTGGGTACCCTTCTATGTTTGTTAATCATTGTTTTAAAAGGGCTAAAAAATCATTTCATATATATATATATATATATATATATATATATATATATATATATATATATATATATATATATATATATATATATATATATATATATATATATAGTGTTGCAATATATTTTCAACATATGCGAGGTTAATGCCAGAGTTGTCTAACGAACGAATATGAAGCTATTTGGTTATATCCATCTGTTGCATCTGAGGTCCTTTTGTATACTGCACCTTTAATGTACAGTATTATCGATTTGCTTTTGTTTTTGAAAATATAAATTTTCAAAAACCATCAAAGTGTGTCATATCTATTAGGTTTTAGTCGATGTTACAATAATGATGTATTTGAAACATTTATTAATTTTCAGATGACTCCTATAGTTTAGGTTAGATTAGATGTGTTGTTACATCAAGTTAGTTTACACGTTAGTTTAAGTTAGGTAAGGTATAACATAACGTAACATAACTTAATGTAATGTAACATAACATAGACTACATGCTTATCACTCTAAAATTCTTTCATCACACACAAACAACAACTCCTTGTATAGTAACTTAGTGAATTAAGTAACGTATAACGCAAGTAAAACCCATCACGTGTATTTCTATTATAACTCATATAACAATAACTTCCATCATAGCCTCCTGAGGATAAAAAGACTTCCTCGTGTAGCAAACTCAAAACTTCTCCAATTAATTATAGACGAAGATCTGAGTTCAGTAAATTTCGGATTACCTGAAGATTAGTCCCGAGCATATATTACCTTAAGATCAACCTAACCTGACCAAATCTGACGTGATTTAACCTAACCTAACCCATCCTAACCAAACCTGACGTGATTTACCCTACCTTAACCTAACCTAATTTAAACTAAACTAATCTAACCTGTCTTAACAGTAACCTAACTTACCCTAACCTAACCCAATCTAACCTACCCTAACCTAAATTAACCTAAACCAGCCCAACCCAACCCAACCTAATCTTACCTAACCTAAACTTAACCTAACCCTACCAAACCTGACCCAACACTAACCTAACCTAACCTAACCTAAACCTAAACTAACTTAACTTAACCAGGTAATAGAACACTGTAAACTCGGCGTCAATTTACACAGAGTAATACATTTTTTCATCACCATAATCAGGTCATCTTCACCTTAACGACCTGTCGCAGCTAACAACCTAATTAAGAAAGTTCTATTGGAGCCAAAAGTGTATTACGTCACAAACTGTTGATGTGTAGTGGCCCAAAACATACTAATTCGGTTGCTTCAAAGTTACTCAAATAATAATGGAAGAAAAAATAGTAAATAAGCAGAATTGGTCTTCGTAAAATATTTTGAATCGATTAAGATACTTCAGACAGCTTGTGGTTAAGATAAGAATGATGAATTGGAGCTTAATGAAAAATTCCTAAGATATAAGATAGTAGGCAGCTACCAAACAGGGAGGTACTACCGCCTGGGAAGATACTGGAAGCATTAATGTGTAATTTGAATTTTTTTTGAACTCTTCCGAGAGCTTGAACTATTCCCTGAACTTTCCTTAAAACTTGCACTTTTTTTTTCTGAACCTTCCTGGGAACTTGAATTTTTCTCCGAACTCTCGTGAGAACTTGAACTTTGACCAAACACCACGAAAGGGTCGCAATAATGAAATACTTTTATTCTTCCATTACAGTTTCTAAGACGATGAAGGAGTTAAGTCTACAGTGGAAGGCGGAGGGACCCGTCAAGATGTACAAGGATCTCCGGATGCCACAGTTTGAGATTAATGGCATTGTGGCCACCACCTGCCAGGAGAGCTTCCAGATAGGTGAGTGTAAGAGACTTCGACTTACTGTGGGAAGGTTGAGTAGAGGAGGTACCTTTAGCAGTGTTGGTGAGGTAGTGAAGTGACCAAGTGTGATAAGTAATACCTACAGACAAGTGGCTAAGACAACGGTATAATATTATTGTAATGGGGAAAAATCGGTTTCTAGTTAATGAAATCATTGTAGTATATCACAAAGAAAGGTAATTGACAGGATTACAACCATTTAATAAAGTATACCAATACTTTAATATTTAGCCATTGACAGCAATAACAGGTAACTGACCAACTGTTAACTGTACAGTAAAATTTGGTTTATTTTTTCCGATATCCAGTAAACCACTGAATAAACCAACTGTTAACTGTGCAGTAAAAGTTGGTTTATTTTTTCCGATGTCCAGTAAACCACTGAATAAGTTACACCGAAACTATATATACAGTAGTTTTCATTTTAAAATGCAATTGAATAAGTGTATCGTATAAGTTCTTGAAAAACTTAAAAGATTACCCCAATTCGCAGTATATACTGTATATAGAGGGTGATTCACGAGCTGGTACCCGGAGTGTGTCTGGTATAGCCGTTATATACAAGTCAATAAACAAAGAGAGGGAGAGAGAAAAAAAATTGAGAATAACAATAAAATTTTACTGAAAATAACACAAAAAAATAATAATGAACAGAAACATTAGCGATACTCTGGGGCCACCACCGAGTGCATCATCCAAAGAACAAACACAATAACTATCGATCACGGCTGGTACTGGTAGGAAACATTACGTCGACTTATTAGTTAATTCTAGCCATCAAACACGGACAGTTTTCTGGCGACATCCTGGTGAAGATGACGCCAGCGTGACCCTCAGAGTGTTGTCACCTCGAGGGGAAGGTAGACGGCTCCTGTGTAGTCAACTGGCTGCAGTTAAAGGAGCAGTTAAAGGAGGTGGATCCATTTCTTATTGTGATGTGAGCCAGGGTGAGACGACACAGCTCCAACACCTGTATGAGAGAGATAATAACACTAATATCGGTGACCTGTGTGTCTTAATTTACAGTTGTTGATGGCTATAGTGTAGTGTGTCTGTACTGAACATGGAGTTGACAGAATGGGAAACAGTATTCATTTTGTCTGTGGATCGTGTTACCTCATATGTCATGTTTGCCACACAAAAAATTCGAAGGACATGTCAACACTTGTTAACATCACACTAAAACACCGAATATCTTCTTTCTTTCTTTCTTTCTCGATGAAAAACAAACACATCTAATTGTAAACCGGCAACAGATGTTCTGTTACATGAGGAACCAGTTAACAGAAGAGACAAATGCAATTATGCTATAACAATGTTCCCAGGTGAGACGAATAATTCTCTCGTCCAGTCAGAGATGAAGGTGAGAATATACCTGTGGACACAACTACAGGTGTGTGTCTAGGAAAACCATGTGGTGATCTTACTTTCCCCCGTTAAAGATTAATTTGTAATATATTAAACTACCATGTTTGTTTTTTATACCGTCTGGGAGGCGAAGGTCACAGACTGCATGGCGTGGATTTCGTTTATCTCGTTAGGAATAATTATTTTGGAGGATTAATTTCTGAGTCTGCACAGTTGTCTCATCAACTCGGCCTTAAGCTTAGTGGGGTTTAGAAGTAAAACTCTATGGTTACAGTGACGATTGACAGCCTCACACACACACACACAACAGCTTCCCTTAGGCTGTCATCGAGCTCCTTGTAATTAACAACGCAAACTTATAATTGACAGCAGCTATTTATAAATGACAACAGCTAGTTACAAATGACAACACCTACTTACAAATAACAGTACCTGCTTACAATTAACATTATAACTTGCAACACATACTTATACTTTAATTGACAGCATCTAATTTCAGTCGACCACTTGACGGCCTCACACATAACAGCTTCCCTCAGGCTGTCATCAACAAGGCCTGCCCCCTCTTGCATGGATTAATGCAAAGGACGCATTTCTCAGCCCAGACATGTCGCTCGGAATATATTTCCATCTCGCCTTTACATATTTTTCCTGTGTAGTTCATGTCTGTTTGTCTTTCTCTAAACATGATCATTACGGCAATGGCTGTTATCCAGGCGTTTTTAAGAGTAAAAGAGGCGTTAGAATGCAACTACTACTACGAATAATAATAATAATAATAATAATAATAATAATAATAATAATAATAATATTTATAATAATAATATTAATAATAATTAATAATGACACTGACAATCTCTGTGTGAAGGCGTGAGAGCCACAACACACCTGAATGACGTTACTCGTGGAAGTTCAGGTGAAACCCCCAGATCAACTTGTCACAGGCGTCGTCGTTGTCCCCCAACAGTATAAAGTTTAGTGGAAGAAATTTTTTCGAGACGTGTGAAGCTGTTGGAGCGTCGACCTCTTCGCTTGTAGGTTCATATACTAGTGGGGGGAGGCAGTTAAATGTACACATACACCTGCTAACACTGTGAGGATCCCACCACCGCACCACTCAACCATCTCCTTGTTTGTAACTTCACCAGACACCACAAGGACCGACCAACATACACCCTTTACACCACTCAACCATCACTCCCTTGGTTGACACATTACTGATTCCTTTATGAGAACGTTGTAACAAACCAGACGTTGATTACTAATCTGAACTTACACACCTAAACCCCGCCTCATTTGTAGAAGTGGTAAAACCTCCAACCCAGGCTTCATCAATATTCCATATCACAGGAGATAAATCTTGTAGCGAACGCCATTATCACGGACACACAGTGGCGTGTCTCATGCGCCCCTCCTCCATAATGTACCATCCAGGAGAGGGAAATAAAGGTGCAGACAGTTAATGTATCTGGATATGCTCTTAAAATGTCAGCGTTTTTTATCTTTATAACTTGTTTAACTATACAATCCTACCTGGCTTTACCAACCTACCTGGTTGGCTATATTAACCTACCCTGCCTATACCAACAGACCTTGCTATATCAACCTACTCTGGCTATATTAGTCTAACCAGGTTATATCACATATCTGGCTTTTATCAACCTACTTGGTTATACTTACATACCTGGCTATATTATTCTACCCTGGCTATATCAATCTACCTGGCTATATCAACCTACCCTGGCTACATCAACCTACCTTGGCTATATTAATCTACCCAGGCTATATCAACTTACCTGGCTATATAGACCTACCCTAGTTATATTAACCTACCCTAGCTATATTAACATATCCTAGCTATATTAACCTACCTTAGCCATATTATTCTATCCTGGTTATATAAACCTACCTTGGCTATGTTAATGTACCCTGGATATATCAACCTACTCTGGGTATACCAACCATATAATTTAGACATAACCTGTTGCTGTGCAGTGTCTCCTGACTATTAAAGGGCTGCACTGGTGTATCAGTGTGTTTAAAGAGTAACGTAATTAATTTTTCCAAGCAGTTGTATTGTTTTAGCCAAAGTTATCAAACTATTTTACCTAAGTTAGTGTTAATTGCCATCTGCTCTGTTACCTCCATACGCTGAGTTCGTAATGTAAAGGAAAATGGGAAATAGAATGTAGGATCCATGGCCCGTTAGGGGCTGTGTGGATACGGCATACTTAAGGCCATGTTAGTTGAATTGTACTTTCTGAAAATAAAGATTGAGTGAATTTATCTTCTTTTATTGTTTAGATCAGCTGATGTCAACATTTTTTGTATCACGTACAATGGAAGTAGTTTAAGTTATCGTTATTAGGATTTATACCAGTTTGATTCTAACTTTGTTTACCTGAACGTTTGTTTACTGGAACGTTTGATTGTGGAAGTTTGTTTACTGGAACTTTTGTTTACTGGAACTTTTGTTTATGTGGAAGTTTGTTTACTGGGCCGTTTGTTTGAGGATTTTTTTTTTTGCGGGATTAGGCCACCCAGACACAGGTCACCGATCCCCATCGTAGCCTGGGGGCGAAAAAAAAGGAAAAGAAAAAAGAACCATAAATAAATAAAAAAATGAGGCAGAATGTCAGTCAGATCAACAACTTGGGACATGGTCACAATTTTTGTGATGCCATATGGCAGCACATTTTGCTTCCATCTATCTGTCTGTCTTCCTTATTTATCTATCATATGTGTATCATGTATCTATCTGTCTCATCTATCCAACCACCCATCCTCTCACACCATTGCACCTCATTACCTACATGGCTACATCTTCGATCTTCCTAAAGGTTCACAATATGGTATATAGCTCACTATATCACTCACCATTAACAAAAACACACAAAATATAGTAACTCTCAACCTAATGTTTACATCATCATTATCTCATTCCTGTTTGCTCTAGATGTGCATAACCGTCTATGTATATTTATTTTATATTTTAACAACACCCTTACCATACCTTCCATCCTATACTAGAGTAAAGGTTAATTAACTTTCAGGCTACCCCAATATCCATGCAACTAATAAACATCAGAACTGAATTTCAAATTTTATCCCAGACCAGTGAAAAGATTAATTAATTTCCAAGTTATCCCTTAATACGACCTAAATAATCAACGTTTTCTTTCATGAAAATGTTTTTAAATAATATAAATTTCCTCTGTTTACTAGTATCAATTACATTTTTCATATTCATATCATCCGTCGTTTCCGCAATACCTGTCGTATGCTCATATCGCCAGCCAGCGGGGCCTGACGTAGCTGGGTAGAGAGGAGTTTTTACACTGATGGAGTTTTTATCCCCCACTGAGGCCTTTACAACAGGCAGGGATACGGCGGGTCGCTTGTTTATGAACCAAACCATCAAACCTTCCAGAAATATACTAAACTCTCTTATTTCCCCTGTGTTTTATATCTTTACTTATTGTGACGTCAAACTGATCGGCCGGTAATTTGACGCTGATGCTCTGTCTCCCTTTTTGAATATGGGTACTACATTTGCCTGTTTCCACAAGTCTGGCACAACTCCAGTGTCTAATGATTTTGTAATTAAGTTTACGAGGGGTCCGCTAATCTGTTCCCTACACTCTTTCAAGACTCGAGGGAAAATTTCATCTTAAACTTTTAAATACCAAAATCATATTTTCCCGACCACATCATATATCAATACTGTATAGCTGGAAGATTTTGTGGTCTACCTTCTCACATTAATTTCACCCCGAGAAAAATGTGGAAGAGAAAAATCATTGGTTGGTAGGTAGGTAAGGGAGGTCGGTGGGGGAGAGTTAAATGTTCTGGCAGGCTGGGATGGATCCTGGTCGCTTCACACCCTACTATATTAATCTGCCTCGACCAGGCAAGTTCACGTTTACTATTTAAAAAAAAAATTCTCAGAATTAAACGACGTTTGAAGAATGTTCATTCGTATATACACATAAATGCACATATGATCATTCATATACATGTACACATACTCACACATACAAAAAAACAAAATAATTTAATCTCTTTCGTATTGCTGGCGACGTCATATTGCGTGCTTTGAACCCGGGAAAATATAAACACGAATACTTTCACAACTATAAGTTTCATGAACATATTAAAATTTTCATATACACATAAGTAAAAGTTTCATGAACTCACATTACTAAAAGTATCAAAGAGTATCAATATGAGAAGGAAACTTATAATGTAAGTTTAACACATGCACTAACACGACAAAGACAGTGGCACTCCTCTCCTCCAGTCAGTGCTAAACTTATCTTCTCCTTTGTTTTCGTCAGACAGAAAAGATGGAATGTAATTGACCAACAACATCCTCCTCCTTGACTTCAACTCTCGCCTCACAAGATCACGTTCCCACTGGCAATCTCTTTTATTTATTTTTGCCTTCGTCATTCGTCTTCCCAGAGCGAGAGTGGGTGAGTTGTGTTGACTCTCCCAGGCGGCGCCACTAACACCCACCTCTCATTCCTGGCTCGTATTATTAGAGTTTTCCGATCCTGGCCCAGTTAAGACTAATTGGAAAATTCTTGAAGAAATATTTTACATACCTACATATATAACATTCATCAAAAGTTACATATGTGACTGAATATTTTTGTCATAATATCTCACTCCTGGTCGTATTATTGGTGTATTCCGAACCTGCTTCAGCTATGACTAATTGGAAAATTCTTATGAAAAGTGGGTGAAGATTAGCCCCCACAGCTTATATTACCTGATGATTAAATATACCCAAACGATACCTGGGATATTAGGATAGATAATGTTAGGTCAGATCATGTTAGGTTAGGTCAGGTTAGGTTAGATTAGATTAAAATTATGGCGTTCAATCTTAAAGTGAAGTAATCTGGGAGGAGTGATTCTTCATGTGATCCAAGATATATATATATATATATATATATATATATATATATATATATATATATATATATATATATATATATATATATATATATATATGAAAGAAGAAAACACGAAGTTGCTTTCTGTAATTCACATCTTCAGGGTGAGTCTGTAATCACCCCCTGAAGATGTGAACCCTAATACCTAGATCACCGCACCTACAGTGATTTACTTTATATAATATATATATATATATATATATATATATATATATATATATATATATATATATATATATATATATATATTATATTAGGATCACATGAAGAATCACTCCTCCCAGATTACTTCAAATAATTTATAACCTACTACTACTACTTTGCACACCCACACAACACACAATACTACTACTGGTGCTACTACTACTACTACTTTGCTGTCACTCGGAATCGAGTATGACGATCATCTAGCTATGGGACAATGATATGAGTTATTGAGGATGTCACCTTCGTTGGTGAGTTTTAAGGTGACTGAAGAGGCCGACATAGGGCCGGCAGGGTCGTTCACAGATGCTGCACATGTGGAGGGCTACATCTAGTGCGGGAGGAGCGGCGATGAGTCACGTCCCCGCTGGCTCAAGTCTCATAAATAGTTTAATTGAAAGTCAAAAGTCTATGAACTACGGTCACTTCTTTTTTGGTTAGGTTTTAATTATTACTTTCTATCTGGTGGAAATTCCCAACAGCTCGAGAAATAAAAGTTGTATGTAAATTAAAGAAAAAATAAATACAAGGTAGAAATATTAATTCTAAGTCTCAGTCTGATAGAAAGACAAAATTTACTTAAATGAAAGTGTCCCATTTGCCTAACGACCCATTAAGGACGTCTCAGTTACAGTGCACTGAATATTTCCCTCGGCACACAAGGAAGAACTGTAACCGGCACTTCACTCGACTACTATTACTTCCCCAAATGCACAGTCACGTATAAGTGGACTGGGAGTGAACCAGACGCGAAGCAGTGACCCTTAGAAAAGGAAGTTTTTTTAGTTTAACAAATTTATTGGCAAAGCTTGTAGTACAGTTTGCCTATTCTGAGTAATTCAGTCAGGTCTTGACACTGAGGGTGGTGGGAAGTGAGCTTTCTAGCCACTCGACCGCTTCATCCCAGAGCGAGAATAAAGACACAGATGAAGTAAAATAGTGAGCATAACTTGTATTAACTCAAAATGTATTGACCAATACGATTGTTTAAGAGGAAAATTATTGTATAGAAAAAATTATGATGGCACAAGACGAAATAAAACTGCAATAAAAAGAAGACGAACATGATCTTGATAGTAAAGATGAAGGATGATAATGAGAAGCATTAAAGAGAGAATAAGAAATGCAAATTGCTAGAGTAAGAAGAGGAGGTACTTGGAGAGAGAGAGGGGAAGAACGACACCCACACACCCACAAACAAACACGAGTCCCTCTGCACCGTGTTTGCTGTTTCTTAAACCAAATATTGAGGTTTTCAACTCAAGCTGTCAAGTGTTTGTTGAAGGGTAGTGATTCCATAGAGTGAGAAGTTTAACTAGAGACGCTTTCATTTTACATAATACAGTACCTTTTTTTTAAGGCAATTGACCCGATGAACAAAAGCAAGGTCACCACTATGGTAACTTGTACGTCTTCCTCAAGAGTCATAATCCATACTCGGATACAACGGTTCACGAGGAACAATAAGGCCGACCTCAACCTCCTGACTAACACAGCCTCACTCCCATCTACATCAAAGGCTCACTTGAGTGGGGGACGACCTTGATCAATCTTCCTCAAAGAGTCTGTCCACTTATTCGAAAATATCTTACCATCGTAGCTTACCATCGTTTTGAAACACTGCGCAGTAATTATGCTTCAGAATTTTAAGTGAAGATTATTATACAAGTTATTACGACTTGTCTAAAGTTATCAATATGTAAATTTCTTTGAGAAGTTCCTTTACCAGTTTTAAGTGATTAAGGATTCGAACTTCTGTAATTATGCTTCAAAATTGTTAATGAATCATTCAAACTCCAGATGCCATTACACATCATGATAGTTGTTACTTGAGCTCTAAGACCTACAGTATGTGAGTTATTATCTACCCAAAAAATTCACAAGAATAATCTAGGAAAAACACACATTTATTTTGTTTACACGGTAGAGAGAGAAATATTGTTGGTTGTGAAGAAGAAAAAATGAAAACATTTCAAGTTTGGGTTTCAAATTCAGATATTCGAGGTCAAAGGGTCAGCGTTATATTTTTCTTTTTAATACACGAAAACTTTTGGATAATATTCACAAACTGGTTGAAGAATTTCTTTTGTTTTTAAACTTTGTTTCTTTTGCTACCCAGTTTAAAGAGTAAAAACATTATCATTTTAAAATGGTAATTTAGGGAAACCAGATTTTGGTCTTACTGTGTAGAACATCTATTGCATCATAGATAGCTAGATAGATTTAATAAAACTGATTCAAGTCTACATTGTTTCAATATGTATATAGATAATGCAGGTATACAATGTACAGTATGTAAAAGGTAGGTAGTAGGTAGCTACCAAACAGGGAGGCACTACTGCCTGGGAAGATATTAGAAGCATAACGTGTTGTCTAATGGTAGACCCTGATGCCATATGGCATCACGAAAATTGTGACCAAGTCCCAGGTTGCTGATCTGACTTTCTGCTTCATTTACACGCAATTGCAGTGTCTCAATTGTTTCTCTTACCATTGACAACACAACATACATATATCGTTTCTCACTTTTGATCTTTTTTTCATTTTTGTATTTATAGTTCTTTATTATTAATATTATTATTATTACAGTTACTGTATTATTATCATCATTATTTTATTATTTAATTTTTGTTTGTTTTATCATAAATTTTATTTATTATGAATTATTATTATTATTATTGTTGTTGTTGTTGTTGTTGTTAATACATTTTCGCCCCCCAGGTCCCAATGTGGATCAGTGACCTGTGTCCGGGTGGGCTAATCCCCATAAAAAAAAATACACAAACTTTACCTCGACAGCTCAGGTAAACAGACAATATACATTGACAGTACAGGTATTCATTTAATGCACAGACAGAGCAGGGGTATACAAGCACTTTATGTACAGTAGACATAGCAGGTATATAAACAACCTTTATGGACAGTTCTGGTATATAATCAATATACATAGAAAGAGAACGTATGTGATGCACTGTACATAGACAATACCGGTATATAAATAGTGTATTAATGAAAACAAAAACCAAAATAAATAAAAATATGTTGCATATTTCCACTTGTTTCTGGTCTTGTCTGCATTAAGCAAAAAACGCCTTAAGCAAGATGTATTACAATGATTTACCTCAATGAATATCACAGATGAATAACTATACAGGTAACATTAATTATCAGTAATGAACCAGAATGAAGAGGTAATGCCATTTATATTCTATTTAGAGTGGATGTGACGTCACCAAGTCATTTGTGCAGAAAATGCGTTTTGGTTGATAAGAATTATTACGAAATACCGTATTGTTTGATGAATCATTTAATTGGTGATGGAATTGTGACCACATTACTTTTACTTTTATCCTTTTCACCACTGATAGGCTCGTTAGCCGCTTGGGCGATCGGTCACGTCTCTTTTACGCACTGTTGGCAAATACTGGGCATGCACTGGCTCCTGAATGTACCTGCTCCAGTGATTGTCAAGTCTAGTCTTGAAAGAGCTCACACTGTAATGACCACGGTCATACATGTTAGTTAGCGTAAAATCAGACGATTCATATTACGCTCAATAGCCCACAAAACATGTAGCTATGCCTTCTTTATTGAGTCCCCCATCTGAGACGTGCGTTTTCTCATCGCTTTAGGACTTCTGAGTACTCCGTTTTCTCTCAATCTTAGAGTGCACCCGAGACTCCGTTATTCCTTAGTATAACGACACAAAATTTGAAATTGCAACTGTAGTTGTATCTGTTAAGGCAACTTAGATATGTCTGATCACAGATAGAACATTCAAGATCCCTTGTGAGTGATGTTGAAAGCTTCAACTGGCTTTATTGTTAATAAACTTGTCAAGTAAGTGAGTGTCAAGTCTGTCAGTACGAGTGGCATGTCCTTATTTCGTCCTTGGGGATAACCATGAGTTTCCAATTGCCACTGAAGTTAGATTATTTTGATGCCCAAACATCAGAGAATCTGATGTTTTTAGTTTAGTTAGTGTCGGTTGTCTATTTAAGAAAGTCATTAAACTCCTGAAAATATTCTGTCAAACTCAAAATCTCCAAGACTTAACGGCTCCCAGGAAGAGCTCCTAGGCTGTTGTTTTGCGGTTTCCGGAAAAGTAGAGTTGTTAGTGTGTGTATTTAACGTCCATTTCACTTTTTCCTGACAAACTCAATCTCTGATTTGATTATATAAATAGACATAAGAAATTTACCTGACCCATGACACTGATTTTCATAGTTGAATGTACAGCGAATGAGTCGAATATATATATATATATATATATATATATATATATATATATATGCTGATATATTCGCTGTACATTCAACTATGAAAATCAGTGTCATGGGTCAGGTGAATTTCTTATATACAGTATGTATTAGCCGGACATGCACGAAGATAGCTCTCGGTGCGAAATCTTCCTCTCTTAAAAGAAATAATTCTCACATTTTGCACTTAAAGGCACGTCTTCTCTCTCCCGCTTATGAAAAACATGGACTCTCTGGAATTGCTTTTAATTAAAACAGTTATTGGCAGTGTGTGACTTGAGGCTTAACGCACCACACTGTGGTGCGTCCTCCTCCTCGTTCCCCTCTTCCTCGTCCCCCTCCTCCTTCCGCTGCTCCTCCTCCTCCTTTCGCTGCTCCTCCTCCTCTTTCTCTTCCTCCATCACCTCCTCTTCCTCTGCCTCCTCCTCCCCCTTCTCCTGTCTAACGTCCACCACCTCCTCCTCCTCCTACCTGACCTCCACCACCTCCTCCTCTTACCTGACCTCCACCACCACCTCCCCCTTCACTGCTGACCTTGCCATCTCCACCTCCTCTTCTACCTCCTTCTAACCCTCCTCCCCTTTCCTGCTGACATTACCACCTCCAGCTCTCTCTTCTTCCTCCCGACGTGTACCACCACCTCTTCCATCACTTGCTGACACCACCACCTCCTCTTCCCTTACTTGCTGACACCACCACCAAACTACTCCCTCACCTGCTAACAACACCCTTTCCAAACGCCTTTCCTCCTCCCTCCCTCCCACACACACACACACACACACACACACACACTGTACAGTCACCCAAAAAAGTCCTGTCGCTTCTCATCCTGAACCATGAACCCCAAGATTTAGACTTTTGAATCCGAAGCCTTTATGGACAGAATAATGAATCGGTGTCTACTGCTTCGGGTTCACGAGTCTCAATCTCGGTGTTCATGGTTCAGGATGAGAGGCAACAGGATTTTTTTGGGTGATTGTACTTAAAATGACACCTCTTGATTTTTTGTAACTATAATCGCTTTAAATTATTTTCTGTTAACTATAGTTTAAAACTGTTGACCCATAAAATATGAACTATTGTAACAATAAAAATAATAGTTTTTCTTTCCTGCCGTCAGCAGACGTTACTTCACAGCTGGTTGACTAATGATGAACGACAACGTGAGAATGGTAATATGTAAGAATAGCAACTTTTAAGAATGGTATCACATAAGAATGACGATATGTAAGAATGGTAACATGTGAAAGAGTATTAGGTAACCGTGTTTACGAGTATTTACTAGGTGGACACTTAACACAATGGTTCATTCTGGTGTATCAGTGTCTGGCTCAGTCTGGTTAAGTAGGTCTCATACTGGATTATTGTGTCCTTAATATATGAAGCTATTGTAATTAGTCAAGGGAAATAAGAAGACTGGTTTGGGTTTGGTTAGGTTAAGTTAGGTTGGATAAACTTGACCTAACTTAACCGGTTGGTTCTGTCTTCAAGATTTCAAGAAAGTTTAACTATTCCTAAAGTTATCAATAAACACATTTACAATTGAATAAAAATCTATATTTTGTATTTTATCAGTAGTGATAAAAAAAAATACCAACTGTCTTGTATCTAATTAATGAACACAATCAGGCTTTCGATATGCAGCTAAAAATTGATCGACGCGTGGAAGAGTCTAATAAATCACATATAAATGACATTGTGAGTATTATGAGGTGCACATGAACTCCCTGCCTCGCCCCAGCACCAGAATAACCTTTGATAATGACTGTATTCTGTTGGGTGTCAGGCTTCAGGGTGATATTTTAGCACTAGTGCCAGGTGTTTTTTTTACAAGACTTGTGATGCGCTTCTTCTGCTTCTTCTTCTCCTTTTTCTTTTTCTTTACTTCTTCTCCTCCTCCTCCTATCTTATTGATTGGCATTTCCTCTTCCTTATTTCCTCTTCTTTCTTTCTTTTGGTTCCTTCTTTTCCTTCTTACTTCTTGTTTCCTTTCCTCTTCTTCCCTTCTTACTTCTTTTTCCTTATTGCCTTCTTTCTTCTTGTTTCCTTTTTCCTTCTTGTTTTCTTCTTCTTGTTTGTTTCCTTTCTTTCTTGTTGCCTTCTTTCCTTTTTTCCTTCTTTCTTCTTGTTTCCTTTTTTCTTTCTTGTTGCCTTCTTTCTTCTTGTTTCCTTCTTTACTTTTTGTTCTTCTTTCTTCTCGTTTCCTTCTTTCCTTCTCTCCTTGTTTCATTTTCTCTTCTTTTTCTTATTTCTTTTCCTTCTTTTTCTTCCTTCCTACTTATTTCATTTCATCTTCTTTCTTTTATCCATCTAGGGGTTTGTAGTTTACAACTTCTATGCATTTGAGATTTTATATTTCATAATTTTAATCCGGGTAAATAATGACGCCCCCATCAGGCACCAAAACCAGGTCCAGAATTTACGTCCGGCCACTCTGAGGCTTTCAGCTCCTCCTTGGACTCTAATATGGGTAATATTTTACTCCAACAGCCTTCAATTTTTGCCCATATCGCTCCTTGTCCGCGGCAGGAAGTGATTCACTTTTAGTTCAAATCCACAATTCAGTTCATAATTTATAACGCATTCATCGTTGTTCGTATATTGTGCTTTGTACGCCTCTTATCATTGGCTGTACGGGTGTGACGTCATTACTAAAGTATCCTATGGTAGTACAGTAGTTTAAAATTTACTCACCTGGAAAGAAAATAGATGTGCTTACATGTCAACAATTTGGTAATCGGATGCAGATGGAGAGATTATGACAGACAGGTAAGAATTGTCCAGAATTGTCCACACGAAAGCAATCATAAACTTAAATGTTATTTAAAAATTTCTAAACTATGAACTAGACTAATTTATATAAACTAGATATATTTACCAGGTTCTTTGTCAAACCTCAGGAGCTTCATGGGGTAGTAACGTTTGTGGCGCCTCTTTAATTATTTAATATTTATATTTTATTAATAGACAAGTAAGCGAACAGCATCCGGGAATGAGTTTGTTAAAATGCACAGCAGCGTATACAGAAAACCTGACTAATTAACGGTGAAATTAACATCCAGCTGTACAGCATGATCGAGAAATAACTGACACATTTTAAACTTATGTAAAATTCTGCCTCTGTTATCATACATCATACATAACATATACATCATACATAATATACATGCACCATGCAGGTATATAAAACATACTATACATCAAACATATAACACAACATAGATGCCATACTTCTCTTCTACCTTATACATCAAGATCTAGATACATATTCTTTTCCATCAACCTGTTTTTAAATGAATCATATTTACTTACGTCAAATTATTGCGTCAAATGCTAACAATATTGTTTTGTTCCGGAACGAGAATGAAATCCACTTGTGACTGAAGGCATCCACTTACCACAATTGATATTCAGTTGGCCTTCAGGCCGATGGAACTCTCTTTTATTTCTCTCTTCCTAAGTCGAGCATTCGATATAACAAGAGTAATATTTATCATCGTGTTATGGATACACACAGGCAGTATCTACTGTCCTCCAGTTGTTCCTTTATCCTAAGTTGGAATTAGGGTGTAACAGGATCAGTTCAAGTCTAATTTTTATTCTGCTGGGCCAGGTCGGTCATACACTCGCCACTAAACAATATATTTAAAGTGTAAACTGCATGTGAGTGTGCATTACCACGACCTGTGTTTGTTAACTCTTGTTGTGAAAGTGTTTGGTCAAGCAGACGCTAAACATACTTTGTTGAGGAAACAGATGTAGCTTATTATGGTGGCTACGGAACAATAAGTCATCGTACTCCGAGTTTACGTCACCGTATTCCAGGGGCTATAAGTCGTCGTAATCCAGGGATTAAGTCATCTTATTTAAGGGGTTAAGTCATCGTACCCCAGGGGTACCTTGCCTTAACCGTGGGAGTTAAGGCATGGTACTCGAGAGGTTAGTCATCGTACTCCACGGGATAATTCATCGTATGTCAGGGGTTATCATCGTATGTCAGGGGTTACTTGTATTTCAGGAGTTAAGTAATCGTACCAAATAGCTTTAATAATCGTACTCAAGGATTAAGCAAACACACACTAGGGCTTAAATCACTGTACACTCGAGTGGTTAAGCTCACAAGTGGAAAGTGTGAAAAGTACGAATTCCCTATTTTCAGGCATATTAATCTGTATAATATAGTCACCATTTTGAGGAAAAGTTATTCGTAAGCTCCTTTTACACTTCACAATCTCGATCAGTCTCGGGTACTGAGGTCGTCGGAAAAATAAAGTGAGAGTAGCTTCTCTGATCCAGCAAGGTTTGATTGTATACTGAAATCTGTTATCTGTTTTCGTTCTCATCCTGTTTAGCTGTTATTTTTTATTTGTGGGATTCAGTTTATTATGGAATACATTTCTCTTCATTATTCACTGTTGGGTAAATGGTAGTGAATGTTGATTACATAAATCCTTCTTTCTGATGTATACCAAAACCACCACCTGGACACATCATCAATGTATTACTGGTTTAGTTCCTATACATAATATTTTGGTGTGCTAACTCACCACTGATGTGAATTCTTTAAGTACAATATATCATTTAGAGTTCGTTGTGTAGCTGTGTTTCATGGCAGTGTACAGTATATGTCATAATCTGTATAATGGTGTAATGGTCAGCATGCTCGCCTAAAAGCGAGTGGACCCGGGTTCGATCCCCGGGCAGGATGAAACTATGGGCAAGTTTCTTTACGCCATTTACCTCTGTCTACCCAGCAGTAATTGGGAACCTGGATGTTAATCGATTTGCGGATCGTGTTCCGGGGTAATGGTTCGCCAGTGCAGTTGGCGAGTTGTCCGGTCTTCTCGGATTATTCCTTGACACTGGGTCATACAGCTCGTTAACTTAGGGTGTGGTTGCTGAGTTGGCGACAGTTTCTGCACATTAAACAAATTCACGCCTAGGTGGCCCTTGGGTCGGCCATCCTCGTTACACGAGGGGCAACGATTATTACATGGTTTTCCGCAGTAAAACTTTCACTCATGCAATAATTAAAATAACCAAAAGGAAAAAAGGAAAGAGATCTTGTCGTGTTAGACCAATGTACAGTACAAGTTTGCTGAGGTTCAAATTAATCGATTCAGAATTTAAGAACTGACAAGAAATACAAGTAAAACATTGCCTCCCTCTTTTTAAAGAGGCATAATTAACTTAGGTGTTCTTGAATATTATCCATCCCAACACATTTTACCAGAAGATTAACCACCCTTACGCTACCTGGGAGGGGGATAGGTTAGGTTAGGTTAGGTTAGGTTAGGTTAGGTTAGGTTAGGTTAGCATTTGGCTTGGTCATGTTAGCAATAGGTTAGGTTCAGTTAGGCTAGGTTTGGTTAGGTTAGGTTAGGTTAGGCCAGGTTGTTGTCAGATGCTCGAACTTTTGATGTCTGATAATTTATCAAATTAGTAGATGTTAAGTATTTTAACATATTATTATTTTGAGGTATTTTAAGTGATGTTATTGTCGGGCAGGTAACTACAGCTGTCTAGTGGCGGAGTTCCACATGCGTCGCGCCATCGGCTTCCACCTAGTACAGAGTTACCTGCCCACCATCCTCATCGTGGTCATCTCGTGGGTCTCCTTCTGGATGGATGTTGACTCCGTGCCCGGCCGAACTACCTTGGGCGTCACCACTCTCCTCACTGTCTCTTCCAAGTCCTCAGGTAAGTCGCCACTCTCCTCACTGTCTCGTCCAGATGACACCACTCTCCTCACTGTCTCCTCCAGATGTCACCACTCTCCTCACTGTCTCCTCCAAGTGACACCCACGTGAAGGATGTATAATGTGACACCCACGCGAAGGATGTATGATGTGACACCCACGTGAAGGATGTATACTGTGACTCCCACGTGAAGGATGTATAACTTGACACTCACGTGAAGGATGTATAATGTGACACCCACGTGAAGGATGTATAACTTGACACCCACGTGAAGGATGTATAATGTGACACCCACGTGAAGGATGTATAACTTGACACTCACGTGAAGGATGTATAATGTGACACCCACGTGAAGGATGTATAACTTGACACCCACGTGAAAAATGTATGACGTCATACCCACGTGAAGTATACATAATGTAATATCCGCGTGAAAGTCTTGGTTTAGCACCACCAGGAGCGAGAGAGAGAACCACACCTCCCTCCCCTCATCACTAGTTGTTCTTGTGTGTCTTGCCCCTGAGGTGAAGTGCTCAGTGTGCAGGTAAAAGGCTTAGATTCCAGTGTGTGTGTGTGCACGCGCGCGTACGTACGTGTGTGTGCGTGTGCACGCGCTCGCTCTTATAGCTGTATTAACATACGTCTTTGAGAGCCCAAGCTTATGTATCTAATAATGTTGAATAAGAAGGCAATGATACTTAACACTCTTCTTATAAGAAAATTTCTAATTAATGTCGAGTATTATCTGAAGTCGAACATATTCATATTATACAATGATGTTAATAATAACTAAGAACTTCTAATGATATTTTGTAAGATTATTGTTGTTTAAAAGTATTTCTGAACTTCAACAACGAATGTCTTTAAGCGCATACACTAAGTCATTTGTTCTTAAAGACTCTTGAGTTAGGTTTTGTGAAGGTTGTTGTTAGCATTATGCTTAAGTTGTGTTTATTGTCCTGCAGGAATCCAGGGGGGGCTACCTCAAGTGTCCTATGTGAAGGCCATTGACGTCTGGATGGGAGCCTGTACAGGTATGTTCATTCCCTGACCAGCTACCTTTCTTCACCAGGTACTATACCTTCCCTCACCAGGCTCTTTTCCCCCACCAGCTACTTTCCCCCACCAGCTACTTTCCCCCATCAGGTTCCTTCCCTCACCATGTACTTTCCCTCACTATGTATCTTAATATAACTCTCAAGCGTCATGAATCCATCCAACATTTTCCTAAATATACAGTACAAGGAAATAGAATGAATCACGTGTTGTTATATATTAATAATAGATATATTACAGTTTGATGGATCACTGTATCGTATCTAAAGTGACAGAAACTAGAAACGTTATATATATTAAAAAAAACCATTCAGCTTTGAGACTGATTACAAAAAATTATATCCATAAACACGACAAGTTTATAATATAGATAAATTGGTTGTCTTAACTTGAATCAATATGAAGTTTATTACAACATCAGTGGTCTGAACTAAAGTGGATTGGTCAGGACTGGCTTGAACTGGTTAGGACTGGTGAATTGGTCTGGACTGGTCTGTACTGGTCAGGAATTTAAGTATTGAAGTTCCTTGTACCATATATCTAGTGTGTACTGACCTAAAACACAGTAGGTCTGGGAGACTCACGTATTCCACACCTACTCCGCACATAGTATTACACCTACTCCGTCACATATTACTACACCTACTCCGTCATATATTACTACACTTACTCCGTCACAAAGTATTACACTTACTCCGTCACGTAGTATTACACCTACTCCGTCACTTAGTATTACACCTCCGTCACATAGTATTACACCTACTCCGTCACATAGTATCACACCTACTCCGTCACATAGTATTACACCTACTCTGTCACGTAGTATTACACCTGCTCCGCCATATAGTATTACGCCTATTCCGTCACGTAGTATTACACCTACTCCGTCACATATTACTACACTTACTCCGTCACAAAGTATTACACTTACTCCGTCACGTAGTATTACACCTACTCCTGCACATAGTATTATACCTACTCCGTCACATATTACTACACCTACTCCGTCATATATTACTACACTTACTCCGTCACAAAGTATTACACTTACTCACACGTAGTATTACACCTACTCCGTCACTTAGTATTACACTCAGTATTACACCTACTCCGTCACATAGTATTACACCTACTCCGTCACATAGTATTACACCTACTCTGTCACGTAGTATTACACCTACCCGTCACATAGTATTACACCTACTCCGTCACATAGTATTACACCTACTCCGTCACATATTACTACACCTACTCCGTCACATATTACTACACCTACTGCGTCACGTAGTATTGCACCTACTCCGTCACGTAGTATTACACCTACTCCGTCACGTAGTATTACACCTACTCCGTCACATAGTATTACACTTACTCTGTCACATATTACTACACCTACTCCGTCACGTAGTATTACACCTACTCCGTCACATATTACTACACCAACTCCGTCACGTAGTATTACACCTGCTCCGCCATATAGTATTAAACCTACTCCGTAACATTACACCTGCTCCACCATATAGTATTACACCTACTCCGTTACATTACACCTGCTCCGCCATATAGTATTACACCTACTCCGTTACATTACACCTGCTCCGCCATATAGTATTACACCTACTCCATTACATTACACCTGCTCCGCCATATAGCATTACACCTCCTCCGCCATATAGCATTACACCTACTCCGTTACATTACACCTCCTCCGCCATATAGCATTACACCTCCTCCGCCATATAGCATTACACCTACACTACGTTACATTACACCTGCTCCGCCATAGCATTACACCCTCCGCATATAGCATTACACCTGGTTACATTACACCTGCTCCGCCATATAGCATTATATCTACCTTACATTACACTTGCTCCGCCATATAGCATTATATCTACCCGTTACATTACACTGCTCCGCCATAGCATTATATCTACCCGTTACATTACACCTGCTCCGCCATATAGCATTATATCTACTCCGTTACATTACACCTGCTCCGCCATATAGCATTACACCTACTCCGTTACATTACACCTGCTCCGCCATATAGTATTACACCTACTCCATTACATTACACCTGCTCCGCCATATAGCATTACACCTACTCCATCACATTAGACCTGCTCTGTCACATAGCATTACACCTACTCCGTCACATAGCATTCCACCTACTCCGTCACATAGCATTACACCTACTCCGTCACATAGCATTACTCCTAAACCGTCACATAGCATTACACCTACTCCGTCACATTAGACCTGCTGTCACATAGCATTACACCTACTCCGTCACATAGCATTACATCTATTCCGTCATATAGCATTACTCCTAAACCGTCACATAGCATTACACCTACTCCGTCACATTAGACCTGCTGTCACATAGCATTACACCTACTCCGTCACATAGCATTACTCCTAAACCGTCACATAGCATTACACCTGTGGTGTGGTGGATGTAATCCTAGACAAGGTTCTTGAAACTCCAGGGCACGAGCAGTAGATATATTCAATAAGTGTACAAGACTGGGCGTGATAGCCAACCGATACAGGAGCGATTACTAGGGACCCCGGACCGTAGGTAGGCCGAGGCCGATCTGAGGGAAATTAGCTAGCTAGGCAAGGGGAGTTGCTAGACATTCCTAGGACAATAAATGAGGTCTTCTAATTACTCGACTAGCGCGGTACAGACATAGTACATCGGGACATAGTAAATGAACATAGGCATTAGACATAAGCATAGACATCAGACATGCTATAATAATATGTAGTAATACAGACATGTGAATAAATGGTACAATGAATGGTAACAAGAGTCCTGGTGTCAGGCGTGTTCACATATCTTGGTATGTACATATCTATACACCTCCCTCCCCCTTTACGCTCGTAGTGCAATCTCGAGCGGCTACGGACTCTTTTTCCATGAGTCGGGGGGAGCGGCGAGGGACAATGGGAGGATCAACTGACGACCTTCGTTCCTGGTCTGGGCAAGGGGACACAGGGGACGGGGAGGAGGGTTCGTCACTAGAGGATGGCACTGGGCGGAGATGGCGTCTGTTTCGCCACCACACACGACCACTGGGGAGGCGGACTTGGTACGAACGAGGCTCGCCACGGCCCATGACGACCCCAACCTTGTCCCAGCGGTGTGACGTCGGGTCCTGGATTCGTACTTGCTGGCCGACGGCCAACCTGGGAAGGGGGCGGGCTTGGGCGTCATAGTGGCTTGTCACTTGGGCCATCCGGGCAGCCTCACGGCGGTCACACTCGTCCGCCTTGATCTGCCATTCATCTAAGAAGGACTGGGGGTGGGCAGGCACACAAGTACGAAGGGGGCGGCCATACAACACCTGGGCAGGAGAGCGTCCGGCAGGGGTAGGGGTGTTACGGAGTTCCAGTAGGCCCCTGTCGAACTCCTCGCAGTCCAGGTTCCCCGTCGGTGCTGTCTTGAGGATGAGGTATTTTACGGACTTTACCGCTGCCTCGGCGTGGCCATTCGCCTGCGGGTAATGAGGGGAGGTGACGATGTGGTGGACGCCCCAGCGTTCGGCGAAGCTCTTGAACTCGTGGCTATTGAACGGGGGCCCACCGTCGGTTCGGAGGCGGAGAGGCACTCCGACTTCCCGGAAGAAGCAACAAAACATCCGGATGACCCTGGAAGAGGTGGTGTCCCGACCACAGGGAACTACCACGGGCCATCCAGAGAGCCTGTCGGCGACCACCAGGAAAGACTTTCCGGCCACATTAAAGAAGTCGGCGGACACGGACTCAAAGGGCCGCTTTGGGAGGTCATTGCACAGGTACGGCTCTTGTTGCTGGCTGGGCTGGAGTTGCTGGCAAGGCTCACAGGCCTCAACCGTGCTCTTAATATCGGCGTCAATACCAGGCCAGAAGACGGTCTGACGGGCTCTGCGCCTGGTGGCTTCAACGCCGCGGTGGCTGTCATGGAGGCGGGATAAGGTGCGCCGGCGGAGGGCAGCGGGAACGACGATCCTGGGGCCGTACAACACCAGCTCTCCGTCCGCATAGAGGCTATCCCTTAGCTTCCAGAAGGGGAGGGCGGAGGCGTGAATGTCGTAGCGGTTGGTGGGGAATCCAGCGGAGACGTAGTCGAGGAGTTGGACGTATGCCGGGTCTTGAGCGGCGGCGATGCGAAGCTCCTGGAGAGTCCTATCGTCTTCGATGGAGGGCGTCGTCGTCGTCTTGTCAGCAAGAGAAGTGGCTGTGTGTGTCACTAAAGACCGAACGTGAGCAGCGGCCGTGGTACAGTCGACTTCATCTTCAGGTGTGGGGCGACTAACAGGGGCTCGGGAGAGGGCGTCTGGTATGCACAGAAGCTTCCCGGCGCGCCACACAGCTGTAAAGACGTAAGGGGCGGTCTTCTCTTTGAGACGTTGGAGGCGAGGATTTTCGATGGCGTCCAACGTGTAGTGATTAAGAATGGGTATGAGCGGGCGATGGTCCGTCATGAGGGTGAAATGCCCAAGGCCGAACAGGTAAAGGCGGCACTTGGCCATAGCCCAGGCGACTGCCAGCATCTCTAGTTCAATGGTGGCGTATCTGGTCTCCGTGTCCGTCAAAAACCTGGAGCCACACTGAACTAAGCACAGTCTACCCTGGCCGTGGTCTTGAAGGAGGGCATATCCGAGGCCGTATAGACGGGAGGCGTCGGTCTGGAGGACCACTGGTAAGGACGGGTCGAAGGGTGCCAGGACTGGTGGTGACAGCAACGCCTTCTTAACATTCCTGAACGCTAGGTCGTGGTCAGGAGTCCAGAGGAAAGAGCGCTTGGGGCTCATGAGGGGGCGTAGAGGTTGGGCTGATGTGGCGATTTTAGGGGAGAAGTCGGCCAGCTGATTTACCAGGCCCATAAATGAGCGAAGGTCGGTCAGGTTCGCTGGAGTAGGGAAGTCCCTGATGGCCTTGACCTTCTCCTCATCAGCTGAGATCCCCTCTGGCGAGATGTTGTAGCCGCAGTAGTTAACTTGGGGGGCGGCGACCACAAATTTATCTTTGTTCAGGGTGATACCATGGGCACGACATCTTGTGAGCATCAGATGAACTCGGTTCAAGTGGGCCGGGAGATCATCGTCGAAGAGCAGGATGTCATCTACGACCTTCACGCAGTTGGTGACACCCTGCAGAGCCATATCCCCACGGAGGCAGTACGCATCCCCCGTTGCTGCGAAGCCCATGGGTCCGCGGCAGTGTTGGAAGCGGCCGTAGGGCGTGATGAATGTAGTGAGGTGGCGATCTTCTTCCGCCAGGTCGACTTGCCAGTACCCATGTAGTGCATCCGCCGTGGTAAAGAACTTTGCAGACGGGGTGACGCTGCGGACTGCTTGGATGGGCGTAGGCGATGGATGGGCGGGACGGGAGACCTGCGAGTTGAGATGGGTGAGGTCCACTGTGATGCGAACACCTACAGGCTTGGGTGCCAAGACCATAGGGTGGCACCACTCGGAGGGCTCCTCACCGGCGTGTCTGATGATCCCCTGCTGCACCAGAGAATCGAGCTCTGCCTTCACCTTGTCCCGTATGGCAAAGGGGATAGGCCTGGGTGTGTGGATGGCGAAAGGCGTCGCGCCAGGCTTGAGGTGGATTCTCATCGGGGGGCCTGTCATCTTCTTGAGCGGCGTCTTCTGGAGGTCGGGCTTGGAGACAAGGACGTCGCTGAACTGACGAAAAAAGAACTCCCGGGCGGCAGCAGGTGTGGTCATGGCTGAAACAGGTATCTCTGCACACCTGTTGAGGTGTGTCACAGCGAGGATGGGCTTTGGGAACTCGGATGAGACGATGGCCAAGTCCTGACAATGGCCACATGACAAGAGAGGGGTTTGGATGCCCTCATGGACGTGGACTGTGGCAAGGCAAGACTTGGGACCGAGCTGTAGTGTTGCCTTGAAGCAACCCAAAGGTGGAGACATCGGGGACCCGTCCGCTGTGAGCACGTCGTTCATGGCTGTGGGTGACAGGCTACTCCTGGGGATGTTGAGGGCGTCCAGGTGTGTTGGTCCAATCACCGTGATGTCCGCGCCCGTGTCAGGTATCATCAGGAGGTTGGAAGAGTTGGTACCGTAGGACAGACGAACATTGACGGGCTTGGGGGACCTGTCACTCGAGGTATCATCCACGCGTCGGCATCCTTTGTCGTTCTTGGGAGACGGTGGTGTGGACGTTCTGTCGGGCTGTGAAGAGACGTTTTGACCTGGAGATGGAGGCTTCTTGGTGGACCTGCAACACTTGGCGAAGTGTCCTTGCTTGTTGCAAGCGTTGCATGAGGCCTTGTTGGCAGGACATCGAGGTGTGCGGGGCCAATGGCCTTGAAACCCACAGTTTCGACATGTACTATCAGCCGCAGGGCACTTTCCTGGACCATGCTGGTGCTGACAGTTTCTGCAGGATTCGGGAGAAGAAACTGGTGACTGTGACGGGGGCTGTGGAGAGGACGTCGTCTGCATCTGGCGTTGATTCCTCTTGTAGGTGGAGACGGCGTGGACTTGAGATGGCGATGAGTGTATAGCTGAGGCAGCCTCTCTTGTGGCCTCATACGACCTGCAACAGGTGACGAAGTCGGTGAGGGAAGAGGCGGCGTCGAGGGTGAGGAGTTTCTGAAGCAGGTCCTCGTCACGTACACCCATCAGCAAGATCATCTTGAGCTGGATCTCAGCACAGGTTACAGGATCGCCTGTACATAGGTCCACCTCGGTTGCTAGGTCCTTAAGTCGTGCATAGAAGTCTGAGAATGATTCCCCAGAAGCTTGTTTGCAGGATAGCAGTTCCCTACGACGCAAAGCTTCATTGCGGAGGCCACGGAAATGACTCTGCAAGGCGTTTAAAACCTCTGTCACTGACCTGGGGGAGTCAGGGGGGATGGCTAGCGTGTGCTCTAGGAGGCGTTGAACATCGAGGGAAATGCACGATCTTAATTGGATGAGTTGTTTATGAGGGGGCATTCGGTAGAGGTCAGACATAACAGCAAAGTCTTCGAAACGACGTCGCCATTGACGGTATACTTGATATGTTGCATCAGGTTGAAGAGGTGGGGGACTGGGAACTGAAGACTTGCTGTGCAGGGGTGTACTCGAGACGGCAGGCGGTGGAGGAGGCACGGAGAGGTCGACGAGAGTTGAGACTGGAACAGGTGGTTGAGAAGACACTGAGGCATACCTAGGGGAGATAGGTGACGTGTGAGGAGGCGTTGTCTGAAGGATAGATGAAGAGGCTGAAGCTGGCGAGTTGGTTGTGGCAGCTGGTGAAGTCGTCCTCGTTGCCAGCAATTCCAATAGGTCCAGGAATTTGCGGTTATCAGCTTGGTGTTGTTGTTGAAGTTGAAGGCGGTAAGCTGATTCCTCTGACTGTCTTGACAATTCCTCTTGACGTCGTTTTTCCTCCTCTAATTGACGTCTTTGGGCTTCCTTCTCTTGAGAAACTTGTAGGAAGTGGATTAACTGACGTATATCCTGGCTCCCATCCTTTGAATTTGGCGCGCCCGGCGTGTGAGGCGTGAGGGGGGGTGGGAGGGTCTGTGAGGCGTCGTCTTCCTCATAATCCTCATATAAATTTCCCAGCAAATCGTCGTGGTCAGACATCTCGTGCTTGGTATTGTTGCGATGGGAAAGACAAGGAGAATAAGGTGAAGTGCTATATTTTCGCCAATGGATTTGCTTAAGTGCAGGAACTGGCTGGCAAGTAAAAGAGTACTGACTGTAATATTTGTGAAGTGAGAGGAGGCGGCTAGCGGCGGTGTATTCCTCCGCGCGCCCGGGCGAGCTGGCTGAGTGGTAAGGGGACGCGGGCAGTGGCTTGCGAGCCTCCGTGGATGGGGGGTGTATGCCGGAAGTGCTGTCTTGGAAACTGGGCTGAAGGCGTGTCTGCTACCTGTAGGGCCGCAGAAACATAGCAAAGAGACATGAAAGGCACTGCACTTCACTTAGGGCACTTCACAAGGTCACAAAGCACTTTAAATCCAGGGGCACTGTGGAGTATATCTTCTGGGCGGGAAACACGAGGCCGGAAACAGACGGGGCCGGCTCTTGAGGCTTGTAAACTGTCGTGTTGGAGCTACTCAAACTGCGCCATGTGGTGTGGTGGATGTAATCCTAGACAAGGTTCTTGAAACTCCAGGGCACGAGCAGTAGATATATTCAATAAGTGTACAAGACTGGGCGTGATAGCCAACCGATACAGGAGCGATTACTAGGGACCCCGGACCGTAGGTAGGCCGAGGCCGATCTGAGGGAAATTAGCTAGCTAGGCAAGGGGAGTTGCTAGACATTACTAGGACAATAAATGAGGTCTTCTAATTACTCGACTAGCGCGGTACAGACATAGTACATCGGGACATAGTAAATGAACATAGGCATTAGACATAAGCATAGACATCAGACATGCTATAATAATATGTAGTAATACAGACATGTGAATAACTGGTACAATGAATGGTAACAAGAGTCCTGGTGTCAGGCGTGTTCACATATCTTGGTATGTACATATCTATACAACACCTACTCCGTCACATTAGACCTGCTGTCACATAGCATTACACCTACTCCGTCACATAGCATTACATCTATTCCGTCATATAGCATTACACCTAAACCGTCACATAGTATTACACCTACTCCGTCACATACAGGTAAGACCTGCTCCGTTACATTAAACCTGCTCCATTACTTAGTATTACACCCACTCCGTCACATAGCACTAGATTATGCTCGCAATGAGGTCAACACCATCACGATACTTTATCAAGATCTGTGAAGCCTTATGATGAGGCGCTGTATACATTACTGTCTTCACTTACATTACCATCTGTAAAGAAATCTTCCTAACGCATAATAAAATATTCGTATGTTTTATTCAACTACAGTAAGTGTGTGTGTGTGTGTGTGTATGGAACAGTGTAATCGTTATTGAACTCAATCACTTACACTTCCTCAGGTGTAATTTTATTTAACCATTTACAGCTGGGTAGACTAGGGGGCTTCGGACGCGAACCAGCAACTTTTAGGACTGGAAGCAAGTGTTGCATCAACTCAATCTCCGCAATCTTTCCTAGACATTTACGTCTTGTTAAATATATCTTCACTTTTCAGTTGAAAATGATAAATATTTGAAAATGTTTACATGTTTACTTTAGTTAAAAAATATTTTTGATGTTTCTTTTGAGATATTTTGTAATGAATTCGTACGAATGGAAATTATTCCAGCTGAAGATGAACCACCGTTAGGTTATGTTTAGGTGATCTTTACGTGGATTAAACCGGGGAGTGAATCTTTAGGTGCTCCTAAGATTTATATTAAAAATTAATAATAAGGGAACAGGAACTACGAATTTTCATCAGATAGTTTTTATAATGAAAGCGGTGAAAATTTATTAGATAAACAGCGAAGATCATTATAAGTCGCAACCACAATATTTGATATCAAGAAAACATAACGAAGAATTTACGGAGTGTGCTTGTTGCCTCTATCAATGATGAAGGCCACCAGCTATGATATAATCACACTTGGGAAGATAATACATGCATGTGAGGGGCTCTTGTCGAGATAGGCGCAACACACACACACACACACACACACAACATACAGTATACCCAAACAAGTCAGTCAAATATAATATATATATATATATATATATATATATATATATATATATATATATATATATATATATATATATATATATATATATATATATATATATGTAATATTCAGAAATTTCAGAGCTTTCAAGGTCGTCTGAGGGAAGAGAGCGCTCCCAGCACATAGTGGGAGGTTGTGGAACTAGGCCTATATGATATAAAAAATAATTTGCCGAATTAATAATGATGCGATTCATGAAGTTAAGGGACTATTATTGAATTTGGAATTATTATAGATCGTTTATCAGTCTGAATAATGTTACGGGTGTCCCAAGGAGTTATTAGTTAGGCGGAAAATATGTCACGTAGGCCTAAGCTAACGCCTTGAGAGGACACGAGGCTGGCTGGTCTCTCAGTCACGGAAGCATTCAGACAAACAAGACGTCCCTGCGCGTCCGTCACAGAAATAGTCACGTGGCCTAGTCACCTGTGTTGCACTATTGCAGTATAACAAGTAAGTCTCATTCGATCTCAGACAGGGTTAGATAGGGCAGTGGTAAAGTTAACAAGAGCTAACAGTGAGTTCATTTCAGGGTTTCCGTCAGAACCCACTTGACCGCTAGTTTGATTGCGAGAAATTGGCTGCGAGAGACTGACTGCCGTTTGAGACTGCCGTTGATGATTGAGGCTTGGCGATTGTCGCCTTCGGAACGATCAGTGTAGGCTTGTCACTGGTTAGCGGGGTAGCAAAGGATCTCTTGAGTGAACGAGTGCTCCCGACAACTAAAACGACACGGGACCAGCATCAGCAGTGGGTGATCAGGAGCGAACTCGTAACAATGGTTTTAAATTAGACAAATTTAGATTTAGGCGTGAAATAGGTAAACACTGGTTTGGAAACAGAGTAGTGGATGAATGGAACAAGTTACCAAATATCATCATTAACTCGAATACGCTGAATTGCTTCAAACATAGGTTGGATGCTCATATGAGCAATAGGGGTTGGGTGTAAACGGGACTGCCCAGTATGGGCCAATAGGCCCGCTGCAGTTTCCCCCATTCTTATGTTCTTATGTTACCACGTGGGTGCACAACACCACGTGTCCTCGTTCAGCTAGAAGTGTTACCAACTGGCCATAGACACCTGCTGGCGTTCTCTCTTCCTGCCCTTGGACGCACTGGGAGTACACTGATGCTATCTGAGTAAATTAATGGTCACACACTGAGACCATAAGTCTAGGAGATACCTAGAGGAACATTTTATCTCCCTTATTACGGGTGTATGTTGAGTTGGGTGGAGCATGGTTCACGAGTATTGGTGGACCCAGTAACATATCAATAATAGTGACTATATTTGTGTGTAGTTAATACCATTTCTCAGTTACTGATGTTATCTTGACGTGTGTGGTTTAATATTTCTTAAATAATTTTGATAGTATTGTTTTTTGAATGTTTGTGTCACTAAGTGGAACCAGAGTGATACTGTGATTTAATTCTTTTAATGCATTTAATTTTTCTTTATAATTCCGATCTCAGGTATAACCTTTGTTCCCCAGAGTAGTGTTTAAGTTAGGTTAGGAAGTGTGCATCTGTTGGGGTGATATAATTTTGTTGAAAGCCCCTAAGGCCTGTTTCATGTGTGCAAGCAACATTTCTTAATACTTTAAATTTATTGTTGCCTGAGTTTCTAATAATTTCAATATCATGTATAACTTTTATTCCCCAGAGTAGTGTTTTAAGTTCAAGTTAAGAGGTGCGCATATTGGTGTACCATTATTTGATTGTGTTTGTAGTGTTGGAGGGAATATAAGTGTCTAAATTTTACAGTGTGTCTCATTCATCCCAGTCACAGACGCTATCCTTCCACGGGTCACGGACAATTCATTTTGTTAGTAAATTTAAGTGCTCTTGTGCTGGTTCGAGATTTCTCACTAAGGGGTGCTTCCACTGCCATTACCATCTAATAATCTTTAATAAACCCCAAGTCAAGTGAGAAATTAAAGTCCAGTAAATTCCAACCGGTATATATATATATATATATATATATATATATATATATATATATATATATATATATATATATATATATATATAAATCGATGCTGTATGATGATTTAACTCATGAAGTACGAAGAGACATCCCTGCGTACGATGAATTGAACCCCCAGAGTAAGGAAAGGATAACGTCACGGCACTCAAGGGGTCATTGTGTGTTTGTGTCTGTCTGCCTGTGGTGTGTCTGTCTATGTGCCTGTTTTTCTGTGTGTACATCAAACGCATCCCAAAAGTGTACACGAGTGCAACACCAATTACGTCTTCTCGCCCTTTGTTGTGTGTTGACGTTGTCTAAAACATCCGCCGACCGCACCAATAGACCTCGCTATGGCGGTGCTCGTGAAAATAATACAGGGAAAATTTCAGGCCAGGAAAAGTGCTCGGTCCCATCCCTGTGTCACTGAGCACTTTGGCTATTCATTACACAGAGGGGCTGCGTGTTCTGACCTCGTCATAATGAAAGGGATGCAGGTGGCCAGTTGACCCTTAATGAAACATAACAAGGTAGATGACAATGTTGACAGATAGAAAGGTCAGAGGTCAGGAACTGTTTTCTTCAGTTTCATCCAGGATATTTTCTATAATAGGGAGTTGTGTCAGTCTTAACAACAGCTTAAAATACTGTGAGCTGCATCAGATCAAAAGAGGAGAGTTAAGTTCCTATCAAAACAAGATATGGTGATTGTTGTTGGAACCTGTATCCCGCCATCCCTTCCAATATTGTTTATTATGTATGAAGATAAGAGTTTCCTGAAGAATAAGTGAAGGTGAATGTTATAAGAAAATGTTTATGGGGTGAACAATCTCTAATATATATATATATATATATATATATATATATATATATATATATATATATATATATATATATATATATATATATCTTGATAAAATCACACGGGAAGATGGAAACAACGGAGTACCTTAGCTTTCGTCTTTATTCAAGACATTTCAGAAATATTCAGTTGCCTCTGAAGATGTGAATATATATATATATATATATATATATATATATATATATATATATATATATATATATATATATATATATATATATATATATATATATATATATATATATATATATATATATATATATATATATATATATATATATATATATCGGTCATTTTTTAAGCGGCTCTGGGTTTGTTCACGCAGGTGAGAGCTGTTGCGATTGTGGAATAGACTTAACAATCCTAAAACAGAATCATCAGCAATTGATTCTGTTGATCCTGTCTACCCCCCCCTCCTTCCTTCTCTCCATTATTTCTCAACTTCTTCCCACCCTTCTCCTTTCTTCCTACTTCCATCCTACTTGACCTCCCTTCCCCCTTCCAACATATTCCCCTCCACATTTTTTCTCTGGCTCTCTTGTCCCCTTCCTCCCTCTCCATCACCCTCACTCTCTCCCTCCCTCCCTCCTTGGTCTACAATGGTTGTTGCAGTACCTCCTTCTGGCTTCTATAAACAATGTTCTTAATGCAACTTTCTCATTTCCAGCTTTCGTGTTCTGCGCATTGCTGGAGTTTACTCTGGTCAATTACCTGTGGCGTAAACGACCTGGCGGTGCTGGAGGTAGTGAGAGCGGGTCGTCAGGAGGCGGCAGTAGAAGGCTTGGGGGACCCTGCAACGGCTTCAGAAATAATGAAGGTGAAAGCAGCAGCGGCAACATCCTGGGCGCCGCCACACTTACGGTAAGAACTCCTTGGTCTCCTCCTGCTCAGCACCTGAATACTAGACACCCCAACTTATTTTACAGAAGACAAATCACCTTAACTTTACCACCTAACTTAACCTAACTCATTCCAACAAAACCCAACCTAACCTAATTAATCTAACTTAACCTTGCAAATCATGGCCTAACTAAACCTAATCTAACCTAGCATAACATGACCTAACTCAACCCAACCAAAGAAAAAGTAATCTCAAGTAGCCTAACCTAAAAAAAATTAACAACCAAACAAAACAACCTACCCTAACCTAACATACAGGCAGCGTATGGTGGTTAATCTTTAGGTGAAATAAGCTGAGGTGTCTAATCTTCAGGTGATATCCTTCCGCTGTTACCTGCTACCACTTCTGCTTCTAGCTGCTGCCCTTTTTGCTGTAAACTCCACTTCACTATAAGCTTAAACTGTATTACCTAAACTTTTTCACTTATATCTTGTATGTTATTATCTGCATAAAGATGAAAATTACTATCAGCAGTTTCTCTTTTCATATGTTGTATCATGTCATTACGAGCGAGAGACACCAATAACAACTCTCCAGTTATTGTGTGTTGAGTTCTTATTGGTGTATATTTGAGCAAGACTTTTAAAGATGTTCTAATAACCCTTTTAGGACGACAGCTTAACAGACTGGTTTTCAAACACTTGTATGATGAAGATTTCGTTGGTTGAGTATGAGGATTTAATCTGTGGATGATAGTTTACTAGGATAAGTATTAAACACTTTTAAGATGTGGTTCATTTTATCATGGTCGATGGTCTAACCTTTCAGGATGAAGGTTTAATAGCATGATGGTTCATTATCTTTAGGATGGCGGTTCATTTAGTTAAGTTCACCGGTTTAACATTTTAAAGATGAAAGATTTAAACTATCTCTTGTAAAGGTTAAATATTTTAATCCATGTATGATCTCATCCATTCATAGAACTAAATGTCACTTCATACATACATTAGGATATCGGTAATAGGTATTTTGCTTTATACAGGATGACATATAAGCAGAGGATGACGTTACGATATCAGATTATTAACGTCTTGGAGGATACTTAAGAAAACCTAAACAAAGTTCACCTAACCTAACCTTAATCACCAAGACGATAACGCCTCCATATCGGAATATTAAACCCTTCGAAAAACAAGTTTGCCACATGATATTAACAAAAATAAATTCGCTTAACGATACGTTTAGCATACTGGGACGTAAAATTCCACGTTACTGTCTATTTAGTTTGTACAGTATATTATCTTGATATATGTTGGGGCTGCCTCAGGCAGAAGCTGCCATAACACAGGCCGTATGTGTCAGACGCTGAATCATAAACCGATAGAAAAATGATAATCGGTGTGTGATAAGTACAGCTGACTCATCACACTTTTTACGACTCCTGATTTGTTGAACGGATAGTAAATTTTTCACCTATGTGGTTGACAGTGTAAATAGTTTGGTTTATTGTTGTGATTTATATTAATACAGGTTGTTAGTATGTTTGTTTGGTTTGTTTTTTAACCTCCCGAATACGATGATTTAACCATATGATTATTTACCACTTTGAACAGAATGACTTAACCCACTTGAGTGTAATAACTTAGGCCCTGAGTTTTAATCATCCTCTTCTGTTGATGGGGGTCGTCGTGTTTACAACCAGACTTGTAAAAAAATAGTCACGAAGGACACCACACTACAGTTCTTGACAGGGAGGTGTGGTGGTAAAATTAACCTATAATATAGCAATTGGTTAATTTTACAGAAACGCCTCCCTGTCACGCATTGTAGTGCAGTGTCCTTCGTGACTATTTTTTTTTACAAGTCTGGTTGTAAACACGACGACTAGTCCGGTGGCTTGAAATACAGTCATTATAACCCACAAGGGTCAATTTGAATATTGTACCCCAACCGGATTGGGGTGTGGACAGGGGTGACAGCTAATTTTCAAAATGGCCGCATCGCCCAAATGTAATCGGCAATATCTCGCTTAATATGTAAACAAAAGACTTACTTTGGGGTGTTAATACCCAGGTTTTTAAGGCCAAAAAGTAAAAAAAAAATATATATTTTTCATGTAGGTGATGTCAGTCATGTTTTTACAAGATTTCCTCCCTTTATATATATATATATATATATATATATATATATATATATATATATATATATATATATATATATATATATATATATATATATATAAGCAAAGACAAATATTAAAGCAAATATCCCAAGGTGTACGTCGGTAAAGTCCTTACCTATAACCCAAGTTAGTTAAGTTCTGTCTATAGTATCCCTCAGTCACTATACCACAAACACAGTGTCTGGCTGGTATCACTATCAGTGTATACTTTTGGAGTGTCCTGGCCAACGATTATACCATAGTGACCTAGAGGTAATACAGGCGGTGCTTACCTGTTCCTAAGGTATGTGTGGGTACTGGAGTCTGTGGATACTGGAGGAACACGATGAGAGAGAGAGAGAGAGAGAGACTGGTGGGTAGGTGGTTTGGGTGTCTACCACTGTCTTGTGGTCACACTTTTCAGTGAATGGCTGTGGGAGAAACCCCGGAGAGAACCCCGGCTTGGGTTCCATGAGGCAGATAATGGACATATACATCATCTGGCAACCCCTGTAATCAACTGCTCTGGGTAACACATGCTTACAGAGCTCCAAAATAGACCTTAATGACGGAATACGCGGAAGAGGTGACTAACTTGAGAACCCAACGACCACTGACGGATGAAGGCAGTGCAAAGACGGACAAGTTACTAAGGGAGAACCCAACAAACTGGGCTATCAGCAGTCCAGTGCAACTCTCCCTCTCCTCAGTTGTTGCAGCTACTTGCTCCATTGGATCAGGAAAAGGGAGAGCCAAGATGACGGGGACAGGCAGTAATGACAGCCAAAAGTCCATAGTCACAACTCTGTACATGGACGGAACAGATGAGATAGTTGTTATGCTTATGGGAAGGGGGCTAGAAAGGGTGCCCAAACCATAGTTGGTCTGAAAATTCACCTGATAAGGCAACCGCACACAGTAACGTCATCTTAATGCAATCAAGAACATCACAACAGATCAAAACAAAAACAACTAGGCAACCTATTATGGTCACTGCATGGAATGTCAAGACTCTTTTTGATACTGGCATAAATGAGCGTCCTGAAAGAAGAATCGCCCTTGTGGCAAAGGAGCTGTCTAAATATAACATTGACATCTCAACCTTCTTCTGAAAGACTAACTTAAATACTTGTTGGGGGTCAATGAGAGCCTCATGATACTCTCCAAGTCCCACTGAATGACTCGCATCATGCCTCCTTCATCAGCGCATACAACCCAACACTGGATGCAAAGGATGACATCAAGGAGGCCTTTTACACTGACCTTGACAGAGTGCTAAACTTTATCCACAGAGAAGATAAGGTGACTTCATTGCCAGAGTTGGCAGAGATGCTGACTTATGGCAGGAAACCATAGGGAGAAACGGAGTGGGCAAGTGTAATCTCAACGGCCTACTCCTCTTCAGTAAGTGTGCTGAACGCAACCTCACTATCACCAATACCTTGTTTAGGCAGGCCGACAAGTTCAAGGGTTCGTGGCAACACTCACGGTGCAAATATTGGCATCTCATTGACAACATCTCTGTCAGAGAAAGATATCGCCGAGATGTTCTCATCACCACAGCCATGCATGGCTCACTCAGATCATTGTGAAACATCACCAGCTCGTCAAAGCAAAACTCCACCTTCACATCACCTCAAAACGGCGAAAGCAACAGGTCTTCAGAAGTGGTTTTAATACCGAGCAACTGGAGGATCAAGCAGTAGAGCCTGCTTTCAGAGAGAAGCTCGACGACAGGCTGACACACAACCCATCAACAAACAACCAGAATCCAAGCACGAAATGGGGTACCCTCAGAGCTATTATCATAAAAACCTGCAGTGATGAAAATAACCAGGAAATTGACGTTTTCCTTTCTGGTTAACGTGCTGCCTTCTGTGAATGGAAGAACAACCCTAAGTCTCAGATCAAAGTTGATACCTTCCTCCAGAAGTTTGCAATTGCCCAATGCAAACTTCGGGAAATTTAAGGCAAATGGTGGACTAAAACAAAAACAAAAACACCTGAAGCGCAAAAAACTGCAGATGAGCAACAAATGCGCGATTTTTCAACTCCACTAAAGCAATGTATGGACAAAACTACTCTTGGCGCGGCCCCCCGCCGCTCATGGGAAGATAACTCTTTAATTAAAAGTGAAGAGGGAATCCTTCAGCAATGGAAAGAGCATTATTATTTGTTGCTTAACCAGAACCCCGATGTGGGATGTCCTCAATACCCAACAGGTCCCTTAGCACCCATGGCTGGCCCATCTCGTCTATCCTCCATCACATGATAAGGTACCGTAGCTACTGTTATCAAGGAAATTAAAAATAACAAGGTCTGATAGAATCCCACCGAGGTGTATAAAGCAGAAGGACCTCTGTTTACCAGTCATCTTCACTGTCTCCTGGAGAATATACTGTATTTGAACAGGAGGAAATGCCCTAACATCTAAAAGACGTCTCCATTGTTAGTATCGGACTGTGGCAACTGCCGCTGGATCTCGATGCTGTCTGTAGCTTGCAATATTATCGCCCGAGTCCTCCTAAACAGAATATTTCCTGAGGTGAAAAAACTTCCTCCCAGAATCTCAATGTGGCTTTAGATCATTACGTGGTACTACTGACATGATCTTTGTTGCTCGCCAGTTACAGGAAAAGTAAAAAAAAAAAAACCAGCTCCGTGACTTGTACTACACAGTACGTCTCCATGTATGTACACAGTAAAAAAAAGTACCACATGGATTATGTGCGAAACAATATGACACCACGGACAAGGGTTAGTAGAATATGCATACCAACCCTCCCGGCACATCAGGTGATGTGTGGATCATTATGGAAGTCAGCAGACCCCCCTGCGCGATACTTTTTTTACTATCTGTACAATATGTAAACGTCACTATAGGGAGTAAAGGCACTCTTTGAGGCAACTGTACTTGGCCTTCATCGACCTTACTAAGGCCTTTTACTCGTTGAGCAGGGAAGTCCCCTGGCGGATCCTCAGTCCCCTGAAATTCATCGCTATTATGAAGCAACTCCATGGGGGCATGAACAGCAATTTCCTATAATTATAATGGCACCCAGTATGAGTTCTTCCCCATTCAAACATGGGTAAAACAAAGATGTGTACTGGCACCAACTCTCTCTTCCATTTTCTTGGCTGTCTTCCTTACTAGTGCTTGTGCCAATTTAGCTGGTGGCATGGATATCCAGTACCGGATGAAAGAACTTTTCAAAATAAGATGGCTCCAGGCAGGAACAAAGGAGTCGGCCACTTCTATCATTGAACTTCATTATGTAGATGACTTTCGTCGCTCACACTGAATGCAACCTGCACACTTCAGCCTTGAGGTGAATGTATGGAAGACATATACAGTATTCTCTTCCAGCCTGCCCTGGTTCACGTACACCCTCTACCATCCATCCAGGTTAACAGTACTAACCCTTCCAACGTTAATCACTTTCAGAACCTTGGCTCCCACCTGTCCACCACCGAAGAGAGATTCAACATCAACTCAGCTGAACGTCTCAAGCCTGTAGCAGACTTCGTATCCGTGTTTTCAGCTGTAGGGAGCTGAAATTATCTACAAAGCTGTGCATATATTGATTGTAGGAGCTTCGAGGCTGTCAATATCCATGAACATCTATGTTGAACTGGCCAGGTTACTCGCATGGAAGACAGCAGACTGCCTAAAAAATGGTAAACTTAATGCTGTCAGGTAACGAAAAAGGTATAAGAATAGTCTTAAGCCAAACCTGAAAATTGCTAAATCGACGCCCACACGTGGGAGACGTTTACCCCATAACACAACGCTTGGAGGAGCACCAGATGAGAAAGTGTAACTACTTTCGATATAGCCCGACTGCATACCGAGGCAGACATGCGCCAGCGACTGAAAGACGGTGTCGCCGGCCTCCCTCATTAGATGTACAGCTCCACATGTGTAACATCTGCATCGACCTCTCGGGCCACCTCAGAGCTTACCAACGAAGACTGGCGTAAATAAAAACTCGCCTCTTATTATTGTTTCGCCGCTGGGTAAACGTCATACTCGATTAAATGTAACAGCAAAGAAGTAATAGTAGGATACCAGAGTGTGTGACTACTGTAGAGTATGAATACTTGAGAGAGTGTGTGTGTGTGTGTGTGTATTGGATTGTGTGTCTGAGTACTGGGTTGTGTGAGTGTGGGAGTACTACAGTTTATGAGTGTGTGAATACTGGAGTGTGTGTGTGCGTAAATTAAAAAAAAAAAAAAAAAAATAATAATAATAATAATTAACGGTTTATTGAAAAAGTTCTGCAACCCGAAGGCTGAAAATATACATTGGACAAAAATGACATATTACACACAAAGACATGAGGTAGGTGGGTCGTTTAACAAAAGCTTTCATTACTGAAAGAAGGAACATGAATTGAACGTACAAATTATTATAGTTTACAGTTGATGGGCTGGGCCTGGACTGGTCTTGGAGACATCGGGTGGTGTGTTCACGTGGTGGAGTAACTCGTCTTCGAGTGTTGATATGAAGGATCCCACGTGGTCATGGAGACATCGGGTTGGTGTGGTGTTCACGTGGTGTAGTAACTCGTCCTCGGGTGTTGATATGAAGGACCTCACGTGGTCATGGGGACATCGTATGGTGTGGTGTTCACGTGGTGCAGTGACTCATCCTCGGGTGGTGATATGAAGGACCTCACATGGTCATGGGGACACCGTATGGTGTGGTGTTCATATGGTGCAGTGACTCGTCCTCGGGTGTTGATATGAAGGACCTCATGTGGTCATGGGGCACCCTATGGTGTGGGGTGGTGTCACAGTACCTCACTCTCTCTCTGCTCGGTGATGTTATCTCGTAGTCAGGTGCATATCCGGCCCCGCTGTTGTTCCCAGGGTGAACGGATTAACACCGTCTGGTCAGAGGATGGTTCCCAGGGGTCACGGCTCTCACTGGTACTGTCTAGTGCTGAATTCACTGGCTTAAGCACTGTTCAATACTGATCCCACTTCTTTCCGAAACGAAATTGTCACTTTTGATTATGTGGTGTGTGTGTGCGTGTGTGATAAAAATATAAGAACAGAAGGAAGAGAAGAAATGGATGAAGGGGAGGGACATAGAAGAATAAATTGATAACGAAGGAGAGAATTAACGACGGAGAGACAGAGAGAAGGAGAGACGTAGAGACAGAGAGAATGCAAGACGGAGAAACTGAACTGATATTGAGACAGAGATTAAAAGACGGAAAACAGAAAAAGAGGTTGAGAAACGGAGAGACGTAGAGACAGAGACAGAGAACCTGATAGACGTAAATGCAGAGAGGCAGAAAGACGAAGACAGACGGAGAGACAGAGACTCACAGACAGAGACAAAGAGATAGCCACAGAGAGATGGCCATAGAGAGACTGGGAAAAGGAGAGACAGAGAATGAGAGACAAAGTAACAGAGAGGAGTGCCAGAGACTGAAAGACGAAGATACAGAGAGACGAAGAAAATGAAAGACGGTGAGACAGAGACGGGTGATGGAGACACCACAGTGAACAATAAATGAGAGGGAACAAGGAAGAGAATACAGAGCAGGAATATTTAAAGAGTGAAAAGGGGTAGAATGAAGTGGGAAGAAACGAGACAAAGACAATGAAAAGAAAGGAAATGAGACAATAAGTGACAGAGGAAGTGGACAAGCAATAGAGAGGGCGTGGAAACCAGAAGAGAGGGCATGGGGTAAGTAGAGAGGGCGTGAGAGGAGGTAGGGAGTGTGTAGGGACCAGTAGAGAGGACATGGGGTTCAGTAGAGAGAGCGTAGAGGTCAATAGAGAGGGTGTGGGGGTCAGTAGAGCGGGTGTGGTGGTTCAGTAGAGAGGGCATAAGGGACAGTAGAGAGGGCATAAGGGACAGTAGAGAGGGCATAAGGGACAGTAGAGAGGGCAAGGTTTAAGAGAAAATGAAACGTGTTTTTGAGTGAGGTTGAGGGAACTGATTGGTGTTGCGGGAACAGAATTACTAGAAAGGGAGACACGACTTTGACAATGGAGAATGTGGGCGCTGATGGGTTACTCTGTGGACAGAGGGTGAGAGGGGTGACCAGACTGCCAGATGGTGTGACGGAATGTTATTTGACATATGGTGTGGACGAGGGTGTGAGGTGTGACGAGACTGATTGTGTGGCAGATGGTATAAGGAGTGACGAGATTGGCAGCTGGCTCATACCATTACCTCCCTCGTGTCCTCTATTTTTCCCCTCCTCCTCTTCCTTCTCCTCCTGCTCTTCTCACTCTATCCTATTACTCCTCATCTCCTCTTCTTCCCTCTCCACCCCTCCTCTTCCCAAGCCGCTCCCTCCTCCTCTCACTCCACCCCCCTTCCTCTTCTCTCCATCCCCTCCTCCTCTTCCCTCCCAAACCCCCCTCCTCCTCCCACTTCAACCTCTTCTCTCTCTCCTCCTCCTCCTCCTCCTCCTTCTTCTCTTACTATTACTCCCCCCCTCGTCCACCTGCTCCTTCTACTATTACTCATCCTCCTCCTCTTCGTCATCATCATCACCATCACCTTCTATCTCATTCTTTACTGGTGTGATTTTATCGCATTGCCAGTTGTGTTCTGGGAAGCACTCTCTTTCTCTCAGTTTCACTTTCCAAACCATTGACTTTCATGATCAAAGTTTTTTTTGTGTGTGTGTGTGTGTGAGACAGACAGACAAACAGACACACGGACAAGCGTTCAGAGAGAGAGATCCTAAACAAAATTGTAATTCACGTACGAGTTTGCGTTGGCAGGATTCAAATATGGGTTTTAAATTTTACATACCTTTAAAATTGGTGTTTTATTTTTTATTTTTACAGAATTTAATTTTTCTGTTAAAAGAAAATTCAAATTTTAAGAGGGTACTCCAAGGTGGTCCCATATCACCCTAGCTCTTTACTGCTGTACTTAATAACATAATTCATAACATCAACAACACATCACGACACGAATACGAGAAGTGAGTAAAACAAGAGAAAGCGTGTAATTATGAAATATGACTTTCCCAAAACTAATGTTCAACAGTATGACAAATTTTCGCTCAACACAAATTAATAGTTTAGAAGCAGAGGAAGTTATAGGGATATACAGTGCACATTTATGGTGTCCAGTGTCTCAAATGATAATATGTTCATATTTTTGTGTCTGAATAATGATTATGTTCTCTTTATTTAAATGTATATGCCCAGTGTCATCTTTTGGGCAAATTGAAGTTCACTAATCGAGTCAGATGTGACGTTATTCTGGAGGTATAGTTAGCAGAAAGGTGTTGGAAAACAGCCATTTTGCATTGACCTAATTTTGTCACTTCCTAGATTTTTTTGTCTATATATATATATATATATATATATATATATATATATATATATATATATATATATATATATATATATATATATATATAAAACAAAGATGTATGTCTGTGTGCTTGTGTGTGTGTGTGTGTGTGTGTCCATGTCCACAGGAGAATCTCGGAAACTAATTTACCGATCTGTAGTGATGATGAATGGTGTTATATGTAGTGATGATGGATGGTGTTATATGTGGTGATGATGGATGATGATGTTATGTGTAGTGATGATGAATGATGTTATATGTAGTGATGATGGATGATGTTATATGTAGTGATGATGGATGATATATGTAGTGATGATGGGTGGTGTTATATGTAGTGCTGATGGATTTTGTTATATGTAGTGATGATGGATGGTGTTATATGTAGTGATGATGGATGTTGTTTTATGTAGTGATGATGGGTGGTGTTATATGTAGTGATGATGGATGATGTTATATGTAGTGATGATGGATGGTATTATATGTAGTGATGATGGATGATGATGTTATATGTAGTGATGATGGATGTTGTTATATGTAGTGATGATGGGTGGTGTTATATGTAGTGATGATGAATGATGTTATATGTAGTGATGATGGATGATGTTATATGTAATGATGATGGGTGGTGTTATATGTAATGATGATGGGTGGTGTTATATGTAGTGATGATGGATTTTGTTATATGTAGTGATGATGGATGATGTTTTATATAGTGATGATGGGTGGTGTTATATGTAGTGATGATTAGACAATAAAATAATAACAGTTTAATGCTAAAAAATATACTTTGTTGTACCGTTGTAGTGAAAAACATGGTGGAACTTACATACACCGTTAATGAACTATTGATGCAAGAAGAAGTTTTGGGGACTGAACAGTGAGACAATGTGGAGCCTCCCGGAGGGTGGCGTCCTCCCGTTGCCTAGCGGATGAGCCGCCCGGAGGGCGGCGATTCTGCTAGTATGTTATAAAACACACCTCAATAAATCTAACACCACCAAAAAAAATTTTTTGTAGCAATTTTGGGGGTCAAACTATATATTGACCCATCTAAATAAGATCCAATTGTTTCTTTTATTTGATAAGTATTATAATTAACGTGTGTGTCATGTCCATATCTACTCAGAAGAGCTAGAAAATATACTAACATTTACTAATAATTCTTACTCTTTCTCTTCCCATCACCATTTCCCCATTCCTCTTACCTTTTGACATTTCCAACCGGTCTTTCCTCTCCTCCTCCTCCTCCCCCCCTCCCCTTCCCCCCTTGTCTCACCTTTCACATTTCTCATATCTCCTTGTCATATTTTATCTCCCCTTTTCTTGCCTCTCACCCACAACTGTTCTCATGTCACTTACTGTACATGCTGTCTTCTCTGCTGTTTCATTTCTATAATAATTTTTTTTTTATACTTGTTTCGGTTTTTGCTTTTCAATTGTTGTTCTTGTATACTGGAGGCAACTTTCTTTTGCATGAATTCTGTCTGTCTCTGTATTCTTTCGCCACCCACCCACTCACTCCCCCACCAACTCCCCACCTGGATGTGACCTACAGGGAGGAAAGACCACACCGGAGGAGCTGAGTACCTTGCCTGTCCAGTTCGTACAAGCTCTCACCCAGACCAACAAGATGAAGGCTCGTAGGATCGATGAGTGGTGTCGAATCCTCTTTCCGACTGCATTTGGACTCTTCAACGTGTGTTACTGGTGCTACTATCTTATCTAGGGGACCAGTTTAACATGTGTTACTGGTGTTACTATCTTACTAGGGCACCAGTTCAACATATGTTACTGGTGCTACTTTATCTAGAGCGTCAGTTCAACGTGTGGTACTGGTGCTACTATCTTATCTCGAACCTTCAGTAAATCTACTTTTCATGCTCGTCACTAAGCAATTGTGTACGAAATTTTGGTCACCTGTTAGTGGTGAGGCTCCTCTCCCTTGCCACACTCTCTCTCACTCATTATCACTAAGGGTGTCTATAAATGATTACCCTAAAAACAGTATGCTCTCATGCTTTAATCAGGGTAATCATTTATGGACGCCCTGTATATTAACGAAACACGTACCACCATCTAAGATTGAGCTTGGAATTTAGACTTTTATTGCCCGAACTCTTCCGTTTTATTACTATTACTTATTATGCACGAGGAACCTCATAGCAATGATACATGTATAAGTGGTGTAACCCAGTACACATGTAACTGTTGTAATACAATACATACAGGTATGTAACAGTATTGACATAATGCACAATGAATGTACTGTGTAACACAATGCAGTCTCAGCACTGTTGTTTGTCAAAAGCTTACAAACAAACGATTATACTTACGACTAATAATTCTTATAGTTGCTGTTTGTAATGCTTAGGATATTCAGCGCTACTGTCATGTAGTTCCCCACCTGCAGTTTTATTTGCGTCTCTGTAGGATTCAATTATATAACAATATTCAAATTAATTCATTCAAACCTATAAGTGAATATAAAGCATATAAGATTTATTCATGATCTTGTTGCTCAGAATATTTTATGTTTGCTCCTTTACTTTAATAATATCCAGCTGTTTATTGATTTCATTAATTTTTCTTCCAGTCAATGAAACACATTTTTTATGAGGGTTGCTGAATCTCTCAGACATATAACTTTAAGTTTATAATTTTTCATAGAAAATGTAATGAGATTAAAAGCGGTGAGCCCCATAGAGATTAAAACGCTGGATGGTTAATATAAACCTTTGAAAAATGTTTTATACGTAGAGCCCCCACAATGGTATCTTGATTAAATGGTTGAGCAATAAACCAATAACCAGGGATGTGGGACATATTGCTTGGGAGAAGTGAGGGAACAATGGTACAATTTTTTCACTCAACACCTAACAGGAAAATATGACGAGTGGCATTTGATAAGATAAATTTTCCACAGTTATCCCGAGCAGTGTGTAAAACAATACAATTGAGGGAAAAGGAGGAAAAGATGCGAAAATTGTATAACATCATTTAATTGTGATAAAAAGAGAGGTGCAACTGGTATATGAGGCGTTGGTTGCTTCCCTTACGCGAGAGGTTAGATCCCACATTATAAACTATCCATAACACTGTTATTGGGCGAAGGTTAACTGAATGATTCACAAAAGGTCCTTAATTTTTAAGGGAGTTGAACAAAGAACTCTTGGGGTATATCAAATTACTTTCCTGCTGCGTATGACTAAAACCACACAAACGATGCACGTCATTGGTCCACCTGCACACGATTTACGCATCAGGAGCTCAATTCAGCTCTGCCGAAGAAGGCCTCTTCAGTGATCCTCTGCCTTAGCCTACAATTTTCCAGGACTGTTGAGTCATGAAAATCTTTGATGTTATTAACCTTTGATGATGATAGTTCAATTCCCTGAGGATACTAGCATAAATTATCATCCTTAAAACAATTATAACAAAAACCAACGCCAACAAAGGTTAATAATAATACAAATATTTCATGGGTCAGTTTTCCTGTTTTTTTAATAAGTAACGAGAATAACAATACTTCTCGTCAAAATTGTCATCAACTGTAGTAGGTTACGTGTTGATGTACTGACAACTTAAATACAAAGTTACTAATCACCGACTCATGATCCTTCCCGGTCACGCACCTCCTCTGAGGCTTGTTGTCACCTGTTTTTATTCAGGTTAATCACTCTTCTGTGTATTTTGCACACTGGATATTTTTTTCATGTGGATTATGATCTTGTGTGTCGTGTAACGTTGCTATGTTAATATTTTGACAAATTTACGATGCTCTGTTTTATAGTACATAAATATATACCGACTAGTTATTATCGAGATGACTTTCTGGCAAAACTGATGACAAGAACACACGCCTGAGTTTTGTTATTAATAATATTTGTTGAAGACTATCATGTCTTAGTGTACTGGAAGAGTGTTACCATTGTGTTACAAGTAGAGAGGAAACACCCTTAAATCTTGACTCACAGAGCACTTGGCTCAATATATAATGATACACCTTGATAAGACACATAATGGAGCACAAATATATATTGAACGGCAGTAAATTCTGGATTTTTTTTATTTTTACATTACTATTACCACAAGCAAAGCGTTGGATCAAGGAGTTGTCTTTACATAAAGCTTTTCTCCTCACCTTTCAACGTGCCTCATCAGTCGTTACCACCTGCTTCCTAAATATCAAAGCTCTACTAAATGACTTTTTAAGAGTCAATTCACCGAGCTTGGTAAATTTTGTTCGTTCATACAATACATAATATTTACATTATCGTGATTTTACAAACATAAAAAATGTTTTGATCAGATTTTAACAAAGAGAAGTGGGCATCAGAATAAATCTTACACCCTGTATATAGAACGCTTTAGAGAGATTATAGCCATGTTACTAGCTTTGCTAAAATAGTTGACACACAACTCCATTGTGACAACCAAGCAAGTAGTCATTAACGTACTCTTTAAGTGATCCCAGTAAACAGTAAATAAGTATGGTGATAACAGTCCGTCTTGCTTTACCTCTGATAGGAGCAGCAAATGTTTCTTCTGTGTACTGAAACTCCAGACTTAAGCACCAAATTACTAGTAACTTCACAAAAAAAAAATATGTCACCGCACTTCGTAGTAAAGTTATAATAACTCGTTACATTGAAACTTTACTTGTACCAAAGAAAAACCAATAAATTTGTTGTATTAATTTATGATTTTTTTTACTGCATAATATACATCATTCAGTGCCATGTCCCTCTTTCCAGCCAAACTGTGGCTCAGGGTAGTGAGTCTTACACTTTTGGAGACGTTTGGCTTATGTCCATACTCAATACTGTAACATTACTAATAATTTAACTAATACATGAATCATTTACACAGACAAACACAGTTTTTTTCCAGTAGTTGTACTGAATCAACACAAGCCATGAGAACCTCGTCGGCAATATTCTGCATCCGTACTAAAACACCTCGAATCAGAACAAAAACCATTATTACAGAAAAGTTGAAACAACTCGTAGTACCACAAAGATTGTGACCTACTCATATTTTAGCATAATTACGCCTACTTGTGACTAAATTGTAAGCTTGTTTATAAGAGTAAAATGTTATTTGCAGTGTACAAGAGTGATTAATAACTGTAAAATGTCTTGGTGAAAGCCGCTATATAATTCATGAATGTATCAGGTTATATTGCTGTATAAGAACAACGACAAAGTGCTGGCCACTCAAACATGGTCAGATCCGCGAAGCTATATCATGTACACCAGTGTCGTGAAAGACGTCAATACTTTCATATAAAGTAAAATGACAAACAAAGCGCGTCGAGCATAGTGAAGGTCAGTAATACCAAGGATTAGTCCTTGAATAACACCACCTGGTGTAGCTCACAGCTGATCTTACCTTTATCATTAAGGATGTGTAGCTGTGTTAACATATTCAGCGAGTTATGTCTATGACAGTCATGTAGTCAATCTATAACACGGCGACGAGGCCGCGTGTGGATGGGATGAAGACTTTTTGAAGGGGTGAGTGTCTGGGAAGGGGGCGGGGACCTCTTACACCACCACTGTGTAGGACTTTAAGTGTGTGTGTGTGTTTGTTTGTATGTATGTATGTATGTGGACGACGCCATTCTGTGTACCAACAACATGTTGAGATGTAACGGTGATACACTGCGTGATAACTTTCGTGGACAAACTGGCTAACATGGTGTATGACATTCAATAAGATTTTCAGGTGATGCGTGAAAACATTATTATTACGCATGACATCGCCGAGTTGTTTGAAACAAGTTTTATTAAGAACAATAAAAAGGTTTTGTTTTACCTATTTTGATAGGAAACTAGGAAATGCTGAAGCGTATGATATATATATATATATATATATATATATATATATATATATATATATATATATATATATATATATATATATATATATATATATATATATATATATATATATATATATATATATATATATATATATATATATATATATATATATATATATATATATATATATATAAAATCGTACACACACACACGCGCACACACACACACAGTTTCAGCATAAACAAAACAAAACGGAAATAATCTTAGTTCTGAGGCTGTTGTAGTTTAACTTTCATCATTTTGCACAACAAATTCAAGTTCGACAAAACAACACCATATAAAGTTTGAGGAAGTGACAGTTAAGGGGAGACTTACCTACTGGTGTCTTCTCCGGCGTATTACCACACACGTTAAAAGGCCATAACTTTGATATTGTATATTTTTGTACATAATTCACTAATATAGTCATTTACCTAGTAATACACTTGTTCCTGGTCACTGGGAGACAAGTATGACGTCGCTCAAAGTACCAACTGTACTTGATATTTCGATTTGTGTCAAGTATTTTTTTTTTTGTCGTATATTTCTAGAAATTAAATGAGCGTCAAATTATATATATTTAATATATGCCTCTGGCTTATAATTTGTAATTTGTTTAGTATTTAGATCAAAGTAGAAAGGTTAATATTTCGCTGTTCAATATTATATCTCTAGCGTTAAGGTAGACTAACATGTAAGGAAAGGAACAATATTCCTCAACACATTAAGTAGTTATAGTTGGCCGTCAGATACTTTTAATACCCCAGCTAGGACAACTATGCACTTCCTCAGAGAAAAAACTAGACAGATGAATATTTTACCAAACGTCAGATAAATTCTTGAGCAATTTTCAATCTTGATAGTTAACTCGTAGCTAAGATAGTGTGATGATCTCTCAGCGGTAGTCTTCCTCAGACGACACCAAGTCTACTTCAACACACCAAAGGTTATAGCTGCAGGAAGACCTACCTCGTCGCTATTCCTTACATGAATCATGAGCTCTCGTCTGTTTCTGATACTTTGGTACATCATGATCTATTTTCTGTATTTCCTTCAGCGTAATGGATGTGCAAGGCTTTACGGTACAGCAGTGCGAGACAACTGTTTGCCATATAAAGTATATTTAAAACTCTTAAGGGATAATATTTCCATGCTCTGTTGTCTGGCAGATGTTAAGGAATACACGTTTCATTTATCTCAACATTTGCTGTTTTGGCCTGTGTGTTAATTAGCAACAGCAGCTCACCTAAAGGTTATCGTAAAATGAGTTCATTGTAATAAATACAAGTAATGGCCCTACAATAAAGATTAAAACTTAACTTACTTCCCATATGAATATTTATCGCCAACAACAGATTAAAACGTATTATAAGTTACCTTTCTTCATCTTGTAGTGTACTACATAAACACTTATTATTTAATGTTACTTAATGTATATTTAATATAAGAAATAAATGGTATTTGTGTCATATATGTTAGAATAATTACTTTGGTGTTCTGACCCAAAATACTTCCCTTTATTTGCAGTTGTAATAATGCCACATAGTGTATTATTTTTGCTGTTCAACGTTATAGGTAGGGTTGCCATATCTGAACATTCAAAAAAGAGGACGTTCCCGAAGACAAACCCCCCCCCCGGCACACACTTTGGCGATGTAACCTTGAAGCAGCCGTGACAATTAATTTTGCATATTTGCATAGCATATATATATATATATATATATATATATATATATATATATATATATATATATATATATATATATATATATATATACATACCAGTATCGGTGTACTGTATTGCATTGTGTTTTTAATGTAGACTAATATACAACATACATGGTATAGAAATCTTAAAAATAAAAAAAATAAATTACCTTTGCTTAAGGCTGAATATCTTCTTTAGCTGCAGTCTTCTTCCCCCACTGGGTGTGTGACTTTATGTGCCCATGCATACTTTTCTGTAGATCGGATCTTTTTCAGTATTGGCTGATTACTTTTTAGAAAGGTATAGAAGTCACTGCAAGATGTTTCTCGGAAGTTGTACTGTACAGTCAGAATGCCTTTCATTGTTTCAACACTCAATTTGTTCCTTTCCTTTGTCCATTGACTTTGCATCAGTGAAAAAACTCTTTCTACATTTGCATTGTGAGATGATATAGTAAAGAAGAATTGTGCAATTCTTAGCAATTCTGAGTGGCATTCAAAGTTCTTTGATTTTTCAAAGTATCTGGTCCACTTTTTATATGTTGGCAGATTACTAAATTCTTCATCACTCTTGTAATTTTCCACAAACCGCTTCAGATTACTAACTTGGTCAAAACACTTCACATCATCAACTTCTACCCCCTTATCGATCAAATATTTGACAGCTAAGTTGACAACACCGTACAGGCGTGCACGTGACTTATCAGCTGACGAAAACTGAACGTGATCTCTACGGTTTCCACCTCCCATCTCTCAGTCTCTCTCTCGTCATTATAGTTTCATGTTTTTTTTTCCCGCGGAGAAAATGATGGAAGCTGAAATTCCGGACTTTTGGAGAATTTAAAAAATTACTTCCGGATGAAGATTTCGAGACCTAAATGGAGGACTTGTCCGGGAAAATACGGACATATGGCAACCCTAGGTAATTACTTAACAAACAGTGTAGTTAAGTGTATGTATGAGTTTAACACAACTACCTTATGAATGTAAATTTTGACACAATGTAAAGTGGAAACTAAGTAGCAAGATGCGGGATGATGTTGAAATTTGGTTCTTAAGTAATTCCAACTACAAGAAACCTGAGTAGGAGCAAATTGGACCAATATTCTTAACACAATATATATATATATATATATATATATATATATATATGCAAGTAAATCACTGTAGGTGCGCGTGATCTAGGTATATGCTGATAACCACAAGGAAAGAAGAAAATGCGAAGTTCCCAAGCGTTTTCGTGTAATTCACATCTTCAGGGGTGAGTCTGTACTCACCCTTGAAGATGTGAATTACACGAAAGCGCTTGGGAACTTCGTGTTTTCTTCTTTCCTTGTGGTTATCAGCATGCATATATATATATATATATATATATATATATATATATATATATATATATATATATATATATATATATATATATATATATATATATATATATATATATATATATATATATATATATACAAAATGATAACTTTAGTTTGCTTTAGTTTCATCTACAATTATTGAATAAATAATTTAATAATGTGTAATAGTGTAATACAACTTATTAAATTTATGTACAGTATTATGTATTATCTTTATTTTTATGCTTAATTAAAATAAAAATAATAAAACTATGACAGTCTTTTGATAACATTACAAAACAGATTTACAGTTATTTTTATTCCTCACAGTCTGTTAAGTTTCACAGTCTATTCTTCAATCTATTATTTCTCAGTTAGTAATTTCTCAGTCTGTTATTATTCGCAGTCTGTTATCCCTCACAATCTGTTATCCGTTAGAGTCTATTATCCCTCACAGTCTGTTAATCTGCAGTCAGTTATTCCTCGCAGTCTGTTATCCGTCACAATCAGTTATTCCTCATAGTCTGTTATCGCTCACAATCATTTATTCCTCACAGTCAGTTATTCCTCACAATCTGTTATCCCTCACAGTCTGTTATCCCTCACAGTATTATTCCTCACAGTTAGTTATTCCTCATAATCTGTTATCCTCCACTGCCTATTATCCTTCAAAGATTTATTCCTCACAGTCTGTTATCCTTCACAGTCTGCTTTGTTATTCCTCATACCAAACAAAACCGCACATACTTTTGCACAAATGTACGCACACACACAAACTACTGCACTACACATAATACACAAATCTACACAAAACACTTATAAAAGTACTCATACGTACAGTCACCTCAAAAGTCCATGACCTCGGCAATCAGAATGAATCACTGGTACGAAACCCGAGAGTCATCGGGTTCAGCTTTGATTTTCAACCCATAGATGACGCTTCTTATTTCTCGAGCTAAACAACACGGTGTAGCAGTTGAAAGTGGCCAACGCTTTCCTCTGTCACCACGAGAAGCTTTGGCTTACCGAATGTCCCCCCCAATTTAAGCCTTTGTTCTATCGTCGGTATGTTGATGACACTTTTTTAATTTTCAGATCACTTGATCACGTCCCTATGTTCCTAAATTATTTAAATTCGAAACATGGTAACATCAAATTTACTTGTGAATTGGAATAGGAAAATATTCTTCCATTCCTTGATGTTAATATCCACGGTCTTCATAACAGTTTCGAGACAGCCTTATACAGAAAACCAACTTTCACTGGTTTGAGTTCCAAATTTTCATCTTTTATTCCTCTTCATTACAAACATAATCTAGTATACGTACTCTTACCAACAGAGCCTTCAATATCTGTTCAAGCTATTTCCACTTGGACATTGAACTAAAATACATAAAGTAACTACTCTTTAATAATGGCTTCCCTAAGAGATTTACAGACACTTACATTGGCAAAACCCTAATTAGGTTTTTTAGTCCCACACAGCCTCAAATACACACTGTCCCTAAATATTCTATCTCACCATCCCGTACACAGGCCCACTCAGTTTCACCCTTAGATATAAACTTAAGAAGCTGTTCAATGAATTCTATCCACAAATTTCTCTTAGACTAGTCTTTAAAACCCAGAGTTCAATTAAGAAATTCTTTAAAATTAAAGACACCATACCCACACACCTGCAATCCTCAGTTGTTTATCAATTTACGTGTGCTAGCTGTAGGGCAGCATATATAGGTAAAACTAAAGACATTTGATAACTTTTGGATAGGTTTAGATTTGCCTCTTAAGCAGTTTTCATGATTTTTTTTTGTCCATCACCATATTTGTATTTTATTCATCAAAGGAAATGTACTGTTGAATAAAGAGAAGAAAACAGCGATATATGCCTCTTGGGTGAGACTCGATAGTGACTGAGTTAATACATTACATTGTTTAATACATCAATAAAATTGTTTCAGTAAAGCCTTACCACTACCTCGGCAACCACAACATAATTGTGTTTTGTAATCCTTATTATGTAGAGATGTTAAATATTGGTTGTGTTAGTACTATGATTCATAAAGCAGCCTGTTTAATGGACGCACATACATTCTATATCTAATCATAGAAACGGGAACTTTGTATCATAAAATGGGAAATATCTACTTTGGAGTTATACTATTTTCCTGAAAGTAGATAGATTTTTCGAAAGTAGATTATCGACTTTTCTAAGTAGATTGAATTTGGGGAAATATTACCTAATTTTATGAAGTAGATTATCATAGAAATGAAATTTATCATAAAATGGGAAATATCTACTTTCCGGGAAAGTTATTATCTACTTTCCGAAAAAGTAGACAGATTACTTTTAAAAGTAGATTATCCACTTTTCGGGAAGTAGATTAATTTAGGGTAATATTACCACCGAAGTAGATTATCATAGAAAACGGAAATTTGTATCATAAAACGGGAAATATCTACTAGAAGTTGGTTATCTACTTTCGAAAGTAGATAGATTTTCTATTTTTCGGGAAAGTAGATTAGCGACTTTTCATGAGTAGATATTCGAATTTGGAAATATTACCTAATTTTGCGAAGTAGATTATCATAGAAACGAAATTTGTATCATAAAACGGGAAATATCTACTATCGGGAAAGTAGATTATCGACTTTTTCTCGGAAGTAGATTTTCGAATTTTTGCGGGAAATATTACCTAATTTTGCGAAGTAGATTATCATAGAAACGGGAAATTTGTATCATAAAAACGGAAAATATCTGCTTTCCGGGAAAGTTGGTTATCTACTTTCCCGAAAAGGTAGATAGATTTTCTACTTTTCGGGGAAAGTAGGTTAGGTTAGGTTGGTTGGGTTAGGTTAGGTTGGGTTGGGTTAGGTTAGGTTAGGTTGGGTTAGGTTGGGTTAGGTTAGGTTAGGTTAGGTTAGGTTGGGTTAGGTTGGGTTAGGTTGGGTTGGGTTAGGTTAGGTTAGGTTGGGTTAGGGTTAGGTTGGGTTAGGTTGGGTTAGGTTGGGTTAGGTTAGGTTAGGTTGGGTTAGGTTAGGTTAGGTTGGGTTGGGTTGGGTTAGGTTGGGTTAGGTTAGGTTAGGTTAGGTTAGGTTGGGTTAGGTTGGAGTTGGGTTAGGTTAGGTTGGGTTGGGTTAGGTTGGGTTAGGTTAGGTTAGGTTAGGTTGGGTTGGGTTGGGTTGGGTTAGGTTGGGTTGGGTTGGGTTGGGTTAGGTTAGGTTAGGTTAGGTTGGGTTAGGTTAGGTTAGGTTGGGTTAGGTTGGGTTGGGTTAAGGTTGGGTTAGGTTAGGTTGGGTTAGGTTGGGTTAGGTTAGGTTGGGTTGGGT
>NW_024718095.1:0-17205 GCF_018991925.1 Homarus americanus
GTGGGTAGGGTGTACAGGTAGGAGTGGTGGTGGGTGGGTAGGGTGTTCAGGTAGGAGTGGCGGTGGGTGGGTAGGGTGTACAGTTAGGAGCGGTGGTGGGTGGGTAGGGTGTACAGGTAGGAGTGGTGGTGGGTGGGTAGGGTGTACAGGTAGGAGCGGTGGTGGGTGGGTAGGGTGTACAGGTAGGAGCGGTGGTGGGTGGGTAGGGTGTACAGTTAGGAGCGGTGGTGGGTGGGTAGGGTGTACAGGTGGGAGCGGTGGTGGGTGGGTAGGGTGTACAGACGCCTATGATGCAGTATACAGCGGGCGGGTCGGAGGTGCTCTTGTCCCTCATCAATAACTTATGACCAATGGTGGCTCTTGAACTGGGTCAGGAAGGGTCGGGTCGGGTCGTGTCGGTTCGGCTCGGGTCAGGTCAGGTTAGGTCAGGTCAGGTCAGGACAGGTAAGGCAGGGTTAGGGTACATTTCTCCCTCTCTGCCCTTATTTCTCTTGTTGTCGTTTGTTTGCAGAAGGGTTTCAGTCAACCTGGATATAGCAGACTGAAAGTTGATCCTTCAGTGCACACACAACACAACACACCTCTGCTATAAGCCCTGCACCTTTAACACACTCTCTGTCGTCCATATATATTATACATTAGATACAAACTCCTGTGAAAGATATTTTTATATATATTTATTGTAAATGCAATTTCATACACAATAGAGCGTCACGTTCCCTGGTAAATAACGAAACCCACCTTCCTGCGTCGTTATATATGCGTTGTTGCAAGTGAGCTCAACTTTCGTATGCAATTTGGGATATATTTATGTCCATTGCATCTATTGCATCTCGGCCTCAGGATATTGTTGGTTTGTTCATGTGTTTTATTTTTTTGTATTTGTATGTATGTATGTATGTATGTATGTATGTATGTATGTATGTATGTATGTATGTATGTATGTATGTATGTATGTATGTATGTATGTATGTATGTATGTATGTATGTATGTATGTATGTATAAGCAACCACAAGAGGCAGTATAGAGAGGTCAGCAGCAGCAGGTAGGGGGGCGGACCACCTGCCTGCAGCACTATAATCACCCCGCTGGCTCTCTCACCATACATGGATGACGGTGATTTGTTCCTCCTGCTTTAAGACCTTCTAGACACCTATAATTTTTGTACCAATTTACCAGCCAATCAGTGACCAACCAGACGTGATTATGACGCTACCTAACCTGACCTAACCTGCGAGGAGGGTTTGTTTGGTCTTTGGACGTTGGTGGTGAAGGTTAGGTTAGGTTAGGTTAGGTGAAAGGTGTCGTGGTGCGATCTTTTTAAGACGTCAGGAGAGGGGGGCGGGGGTCCTTGAACGTGTGTGAAGTAAGATGGTAAATAATGGTGTGTGAAAGGGAGGGGGTGGCGTGGTGGTGGGGAGAGGTGGAGAAGAAGAGAAGGTGGTGGAGGAGGAGGTGAAACTGGAGTAGGAGGAGGAGGAGTAGAGCGTGGAAGATGAACAGTGGAGGAGGAAGATATTGTTAGGTAAATATTAAGGTGAGGAAATGATATGGAGAAAAAAATATTACTGTAGGAAGAGAGAGAGAGAGAGAGAGAGGAACATATATTATTATTGTCTTAGAAGTAACGAACCATTCAGGAAAATTCCAATAAGAAACACGAAAATACACCATTAAATTTATTGATAAAACCGAAAAAAAATTGTGGGAAAAATTCACGAACATGTAAATTTTATCTAATCAAATCGGCCATGGCGTAAGGGTCTACAAGAGTGGATTAAATAAACAGAAAGAAATGGATAAGGGAAACGGTATAGGGGGGTAGGAGGGGGAGGGATATTTTGGGGAAAGATGACAAACAGGAAGAAAGGTGGAGACTCCGAGTGTGTGTTGTGTAAGCTGGAGGCAGAGAGTGAAGGACTTGGTCAACACACACACACACACACACACACATACACACACGCTAATGCAACCAGTAACGCATTCAGATAAATTCAAATTTGATTCTTCAGTGAGTGATTCCGTCATGGTGTCAGTCGACTGTGTGTGTGTGTGTGTGTGTGTGTGTATGTGTGTGTGTGTGTGTGTGTGGATTTCAAGCCACCTGCCGGGAGATGCTTTAAGCCACCTGCCAACAGATAGGTGTTCAAGGTAGACGACTCGAGGTTCATTTGAGTTAAGGTACCTCATGAGATATGTCACGAGGTAAACTATTCAAGGAGGACACGTCAAGGTACATTAATGTTTCAGAACCTCTACCTTGAAGCATCTACCTTGAGGTGTCTTTTAAGCGTTTACCTTAAAGGAGGAACTCTTCAAGGCAGATTTTTCAAGGTTGACGTTCCAATATGTACTGAGTTAGGTACCACAAAGAACGGAGGTACAAGATAACAGCAACATTCTGGTGGACGGAAATTATACCAAGAAAAAAAGTAATAAATTTATCAGAATCCAATTTTTACGTTTTTACTCCTTGTTTTTACCTCGACTTTTATCACATTTTCCATTTAAATTTATCGATGCGTTACACCATGACGAAGGAGGAGGAGTAAGAAGAAATCGAGAGACCATGAAAACGAGTGAGAATTTTACACAGTGCCGCGGGTAAACAATAGGAATGGTTGTCTGGTCTTGATCACACACACACACACACACACACACACACACACACACACACACACACACACACACACCTTCGGACCAAATGTATTACCCTTTTTTTTCACTGTTTGTTTGTAAAATTATTGAGAGCCATTATGGACCAAAGTATGTATGTATGTATGTATGTATGTATGTATGTATGTATATGTATGTATGTATGTATGTATGTATGTATATGTATGTATGTATGTATGTATGTATGTATGTATGTATGTATGTATGTATGTATGTATGTATGTATGTATGTATGTATGTATGTATATGTATGTATGTATGTATGTATGTATGTATGTATGTATGTATGTATGTATGTATGTATGTATGTATATGTATGTATGTATGTATGTATGTATGTATGTATGATCTCCCTTACCCTCCTTGTCCTCCAAACTCGTCTGCTTGGGGCCTTTGAACACTGTCTTACTAAGAGAAGTTAACCAGCAGCGTTACCCACACAACCTTGGCGTCTTGTAATTTTGTTATATTTTGTATTGTAATTTTGTATTTTTAACGATAACAAATCCCTAACATTTATTTGGACGATAGTGTCATGGTATGGGAATATTAACATTTTGAAGGATACCTAACCTAACCTGACCTAACCAAACGTAACCTAACCTAACCAAACGTAGCGTAACCTAACCAAACGTAGCGTAACCTAACCAAACATAACGTAACCTAACCTAACCTTCACGGATCAATTCTTCTAAACAAGGAAGACGATAAAGATACCGTGAAAGAAAAGGTTGAAGAAGAGGAAGAGGAAGAAAAATTAAGAAAACTACTGAGTAATGTAATAAAAGGGGAACCGAAGCGTAGCTGTGATAAAGATGCGGCGAACACACACACACACACACACACACACACACACACACACACACACACACACACACACACACACACACACACACACACACACACACACACACACACACACACACACACACACACACACACACACACACACACACACACACACACACACACACACACACACACACACACACACACACACACACACACACACACACACACAACACACACACACACACACACACACACACACACACACACACACACACACACACACACACACACACACACACACACACACACACACACCACCGATAAATATGTTTTATTATGCCTGTTATTCCTTTCTTGTATTGCTTATTTTTTTTAGCATCACTTTTTTGTCTCTTGTGTATCTTTTCCTTTCAACTTCATCTTCTATTATGTATTTCTTATTATTTTTTCCTCTGTTATTTCTTATTCCCTTTTTCCTTTCTTTTCTACTTTTTCTCTTCTCTGTTCTAGTTTTCTTTATTTCGTCTACTATCGTCTTCATTCTATTTATTCTCTTCCCCTTTCTTCTATTTTTGTCTTTTGTTATTCGATTTTTTTTCTTCATTACCCAGCGTCATTCTTCTCCGTCTTCTTAAATCATCATCTTTTCTTCTTTTCCTTTTTTTCTCTTTTCTTGTAATTTTCTATCTTCTCTTTACATACTCTTTTCTTTCTCATTTTTTCTTCGTCTACCTTCTACATTCTTGTTTTCTCCGCCTTCGTTCTTTTCTTCTCTCATCTCTACTTTCTCCTCCCTTCATTCTTCTACGTTCTTTTATCTTTCCTTCGCTTTTGATATTTTCCTTTTCTCATCTCCGTACTTCTTTCTCCTCTCATCTCTCTACTTTGTTCACCTCTCTTCATTCATTCCTCTTCCACTCTTTCTCAGTCTTCCCGCTTACGAATTGACTATCATACCACCCCCACCCCACTCCACCCCACCCCCACCCCCACCCCAACCCCAACACCAAGATAGTGAGTGAGTGAGTGAGGAATAGAGCCGTGACGCTGTAAACACCAGGGTACGTATCCCCTGCTGTTTTATCACTGCTTGGGAACCTATTTTGGAAGGGTGGAGGAGGGGGTGATTATAGCGACATTCCTAGAAGTTTTGGGTCAGGTGAAGATTAAGTACCACAACTTATTTGAGCTTGATGATTAAATTCTTTAGTGCTACTTGGGGTTGGGCTGGGTTGGGTTAGGTCGAGATAGGTTTAGATGGATTGGGTTTGGTTGGGTTAGGTTGAGTTGGGTTAGCTTAAGCCTGGTTAATCTTTGGGTCAAATAAGGTTTTGAGGGCTAATCTTCAGTCGATTCAAAGATTTTCCTCGATATTATTGGAATTATTAATGTTATTATTTTTTTTCCATGTGTGTCATTGTATATTAATTGTTGTCATTTATCCCCGTTGGTGGAATAAATATGGATCAATTTGGCGACATTCTTCAAACGATATTAATTTCTGTTATTATGTCAGGCTTCAAGTACACAGAAGGACACGCATTATGGACCCCATTACCACCACTTGTTAGACCATTACAGATGATAATAGTGACAGTCGCATTTTTTTTCGTTCGATTAGATACTTGAGGTTATTATGTATTTTTTTTGCATTATGTATTTTTTCCCCAGATTGAGAAGTTATTACCAGTCGCAGTGTGTGTGTGGAGAGAGAGCTAGAGAGAGAGAGAGAGAGAGAGAGAGAGAGAGAGAGAGAGAGAGAGAGAGAGAGTTGCAATACCTGGTAATTTCAAGACGTTCAGGTGTGTCGTTCTCATGCTTATGCTCAGTGATTCTCAGCCTCATTAAAGTACACTGTTTCTCAATGGTCTAAATGACGTTGTATTATCTGGAGAAATTTTCACCCTGGGGTATCGACTACTTGGATGAAAACAGTGTTTCTTTAGTTCAAGGTAGTTCAAAATTATGTTTGTAAATTAAATGAAGGTATACAATTTGTGTTTTGAATTGTGTTTTAAAGTTTATTTAGGTGTGTGTGTGTGTGTGTGTGTGTGTGTGTGTGTGTGTGTGTGTGTGTAAACAATGCAGGTAACAGGTTGAATTAGTGTTGTCAGCTGGTCGTTTATTATAACTTCCAATAAACTTGAAATACAATGTTATTTTCTTCCTACGACATTGATAATAGTTTACAGAATTACCAAGTATATTTATTATTATTATTATTATCGTTCCCTAAATAAGAAAGTTACTTTATTTCCGCATAATAATAATTATTTACATTGATTGATAAGAAAATTAAGTATTAAATTTGAGTGGATATTTTTTTGTCAATATCGACAACTCGAATGTTGTAAGAATTAATTATATTATTTTAGTGCAGATAAATTGAGCAGATGGAGGTACATAGTTTTTATTTAAGGACAAATTTTATTTCTTAAGTCACAAAAAATAGTCTTGGTTTATTTATTTTTCTTACTTGAAGACTTTCACGGTTAAATATATATTAGTGCTCCCAAATTGACCTGAAGTGATATATATTTTTTCCGATTTGGTCTTCCTAAAATTTATGGTCGGTCACAGTTTATACTAGATAAAAAATAATCTGCCTCAGTCATAAGATTGTGAAATACCTCTCCACTATTTTTTTCCCAGTATTATGATCATTTAGTTCTTGGAAATCGGTAAAAGATTTTCTTAAGTAAACAAAACAAAATTGACTTAACTCTGAATTAATTTTTTTATCTATATTATAAAATTTACGGTTATTTGCTGCTAAAACTTCATCATTCTCACAAGAGCATAAAGGTGGATTACGTGAAGATTAAACACAAGCTTATTCACCTTCGGATTAAACTCCTTAGCGCTAACCTAATCTAACCTGACGCAAATCTAACATAAGAACATAAGAACATAAGAAAATAAGGAGTCTGCAATAGGCCGGTTGGCCTGTGCATGGCAGCTCCTGTCGAGAGTTACTACCACTCAATCATCCATGAATCTATCTAGGCTCCTTTTGAAACTTTCCAGAGTTCCAGCACTTACTACAAAGTTGCTAAGCTTGTTCCACTCGTCCACCACCCTATTTGTGAACCAGTTTCTTCCTATCTCCCTCCTAAACCTAAACTTATCCAACTTAAATCCGTTGCTCCGAGTCCTATCCTGCTCGGATATTATAAGAACTTTATCTATATCCCCTTTATTGATTCCTTTCACCCACTTAAACGCGTCTATCATATCTCCCCGCACTCTTCGTCTTTCTAGGGAATGCAAGTTAAGTTTCTTTAACCTATCCTGATATGGAAGGTTTCTAAGTCCCGAAATCATTTTTGTCATTCTTCGCTGCACCGACTCTAGTGAATTGATATCCATTCTATAATAAGGGCACCAGAACTGAACCGCATAATCGAGGTGCGGCCTGACTAGCACAAGATATAGTTGCAATAAGACCTCTGCACTCTTGTTACTTACACTTCTAGATATAAAACCCAATACTCTGTTTGTCTTATTTCGAACATTAACGCACTGTTTTCTAGGCCGTAGGTCCGGGCTTACAAGTACTCCTAGGTCTCTTTCACAAGTCGACTTCTCTAGGTTGATGTTGTTAAGGCTGTATAATTATCAGTATTTGTTCTTCCATTATTAAGTACGCTGCACTTGCTGGTGTTGAATTTCATTTGCCATTTTTCAGACCACCCCTGCAGTTTATTTAGATCCTCCTGTAATGCATTTGCATCCTGTCCTGAATTAATCTGCCGCGCTATTTTGGTGTAATCCGCAAACTTGCTTATGTCACTGCTGATCCCAGTATCTAGATCGTTTATGTAGATTATGAACAAGAGTGGGCCTAGTACTGACCTCTGGGGAACCCCACTGGTTACACGGCCCCACTCAGATTTAACACCATCTACGCTGACCCTCTGCGTTCTATCGGTGAGCCATGATTTTATCCAATTTGAAACTTTCCCTTCGATACCATGAGCCTTAATTTTCCTCAGAAGCCTCTGATGCGGTACTCTGTCAAATGCTTTGCTAAAGTCTAAGTAATTAACATCGTAATTTTCGTCATTATCTACTACTCGAAAACTTTCCTAAAAAACGTCATCAGATTTGTTAGACAAGATTTTCCCTTTGTAAACCCATGTTGAGAGTCGTAGATTAATTTGCTTTTCTCTTGATGCGATCGGATGCTATCACCTATAATTGATTCAAGAAGAGACAGGGGAGGTAAAAGGGGAGGGAAAGGGGATGGTCTAGTGGTCCAAGATGTAGGTTATTTGTCCCAAAGTGATATAAAAAAAAGAATGACGTTTAATATCCTCACCCTAACCTAACCTAACTCTGTATTCTGACATAGAACTTGAACATGTCGCACTAATGAAGTAATCTTACCGAATATCTGTCTGTCTGTCTTTGTTTAAATTATCTACCTTGTTTTGTTGTTCTTATCTACGTATGTGAAATATTTATCCTATTATTTTTTACTATTCTCTTCTGTCTTCAGTATATTGGAAAATAAGACATATACCAAGAGCATTAAAGTCACACACACACACACACACACACACACACACACAAACTCTAACATAGCATCGTGTATATTTTCAACTGAGAAATGACAGCAAATTCATGTAATCTCATTTTCGAACAAGTCAAAAGACATTTATGGATTATTAGAATAAGTACATTAGGGGGCAGTGAAATTTTGCTCAAAGCTGCACTCTTCAGGCATTGTTCCTTATACATATCTAAGACTCCATGCCAAATTTGAAGCTGATATGTCGAGGTTTAGTCTGCCGCATTTTCTACTGAAATTTTTAAATTTACCTACAGTACTAGCCAAACAGCCGCTGTGGCGGTGCAATGTTCTGTTCAGTGTTTATCAACTTTTTTTTCATATCTCTTATTTAATTTAAGTTGTCTTGTCCTTGACCAGCGAGGTGACAGGAAGATGAAGATTGCAGGGGTTGACATGAAAGTGACGAAGATGTGGGACAGAGTGACGGCAAGAGAGAAGCATGATGCGGACAGAGTTAGGAGACAGCTTGAGCAAAAACATAGATATCTGGTAGCTGGAGATATTCCTTATGTTGAGGATAATTCAGATGATTCAAGAGATATTTCTCTCGTCAATACTGATGCTGATTTTGTCCCTGATCCAAGGGCTCTGACAGACACCAGTTCACAGAACCGAACAAGACTCCCTACACTGGCTGCCGCTTGTGACCGATACTTGATTAGTGATTATGCTGGAGCTGCCATTGCTACTGCCACCTTAACTGACTATGGCATTCTCACAAAGGATGACAAGAGTCAGGTTATTGGACCACATAAGCTGCGGGATGCGAGACAAAAATACCGATTTAAGAGGCAAGAAATTGAGATGGCTAGTTTAGATAATTTGACGTCACTCTATTTTGATGGTAAGAAGACCGCCACTCGTGTGATGATAAAGAATGAGAAGACCGAGAAATGGAGTTCGAGGATGATGGTGAAAGATCATTATGTCATCATGGTTGAGCCTGGCAATGAATATCTCACACATGTGACTCCCAAGACTGGACACGGAAAGCAGATTGCCAAAACTATTCACGAGTTTCTGGTGGAGAAAAATCTAACCCAGCAGCCCATTGTGTGTGTTGGTTGTGATGGAACCAATGTAAATGTAGGATCAGAAAATGGAGTCATTCATCATCTTGAAATGTTACTTGGTCACCCGCTCCATTATTTCATATGTCAGCTTCACGGAAATGAGCTGCCTTTCCGCGCAGTTTTTTATCACTATGATGGTAAACCAAGTGGTCCTGAGCATTGGCGTGGTCCCATTGGAAAGCAGATCAAGGAGTCTTTGTCTGGGCTTCCAGTTGTCGCCTTCCAGCCAGTCAGTTTCCCTGATTTCCCTGTGTTTAATGATGAAGTGGAGAAAGATCTGTCCTGGGATCAGAAATACCTGTATAGGATTTGTAAAGGAGTTATCACAGGTGTTGTTGAAGATGACTTGGCTGCTATTGAGCCAGGTCCTCCCTGTGTGTCAAGGTGGAACACCTTATGGAGTAGAATCCTCAGGCTGTATGTAGCAACATCAAGACCCAGCCATGAGTTGAAAAGAATTGTCATTACAATAATAAAGTTCAGTGCTCCAATGTGGTTTTACATCAAGATACACCCTTACGTAACACACGGCTCAAGGAACGTATTCCAGTCCCTGCTATATATGAAACACCTGAATAGTGAGGAGGAGACGATAGTGAAGAAGGCTGTCCAGAGAAATGCATACTTCGCCCACACAGATCAACTTCTTCTTGGTATGTGTGCAGATGAGGACATGACTGTTAGAGGAGGAGGAAGATTCTGATGCTGCTGTTGACGAGAATTTGTTAAACTATACTGATGAGGAGGGTAAAGATGGAGATGGGAATGAGGATGTGCCTCCTGTAGTCAACATGAGAAAGGTGGTGACTCCGAAACTAAAGTGGCAAGCAAAAACTATCATTCCATGATTAACTGGAGGAATGAACTCAAGACTGAGCCTCCTTACATTGCTTCTCTGTCAAATCTACAGGTTAATGACATTCTTGAGACACCATTAGTGGTGCCCAAGTGGCCAAACAGCACTCAGGCGGTCGAGAGAGGCATAAAAGTGATGACTGAAGCTTACACTGAAGTGACGGGATACGAATCGAGAGATGGATATATTAGGCAAAGATTATTGTCTAGGAAAATGATGCCAAGGTTCCGCACAAAAAAGAATTTCAATATGAACTTGTAATGATTTTCTATACGGTGTACCTGTAAAATAACATGTGAATTAAATCGATGTCACCCATGTAAAATTTATCATTATCCTGGAAAACATTAAATGACACCTAATTTTTGGTATACACTAAAAGTTGACAAAAAGTCGTTCGCGATGCAGCAGGGTAAGTATGCATGAAATGGCATGAAATTTTGCACAGGTGTTTGTTACAGCCATACAAACGATGCCTGAAAAGTGCAGCCTGCAACTCAAATAAAAGTGTTTTTTCCCTCCCCCCTAAAGTACATGTTCACTATAACAGGTTCACTAGAACAGGTTCACTATAACAGGTTCAATTTAACATGTTCATTATAACAGGTTCACTACAACAGGTTCACTATAACAGGTTCACTATAACAGGTTCACTACAACATGTTCACTATAACTTGTTCACTATAACAGGTTCACTGTAACATGTTCACTATAACAGGTTCAATTTAACAGGTTCACTATAACTTGTTCACTATAACAGGTTCACTATAACAGGTTCACTATAACATGTTCACTATAACAGGTTCAATTTAAAAGGTTCACTATAACAGGTTCACTATAACAGGTTCAATTTAACATGTTCACTATAACAGGTTCACTATAACAGGTTCACTACAACATGTTCACTATAACAGGGTAAATTTAACATGTTTACGATTACAGGTTCACTTTAACATGTTCACAATAACAAGTTCACTATAACAGGTTCATTATTTCCAAATGTTCACAAGTAAAAGGTTCACTATAACTATATGTTCATTATAACATGTTCGCTATAAGAGGTTCACTATATCAACAGGTTTGCTACAACTACATGTTCAATATAACATTTTCACTATAACAGGTTCACTATATCAACAGGTTCACTACAACTACTTGTTCACTATAACAGGTTCACTATATCAACAGGTTCACTACAACTACATGTTGTATGTTCACTATAACAGGGTGACTATAACTATATGTTCATCATCAGAGTTTCACTATAACAGCCTCTTACTACATTATTTCTTACGCCTCAAAATCTGAGTCTTGTGGTCTGGTTCTACGCTGTTACTGGTATTATAAAATGAGTTCACGTCTCAACAATAACCCTTTTGAACGGCGGCAAGTTATGAAGGTCAACCAGGAGAAAAGTCGTCCTCTTCCACCATGGATGTCCCGTATGAGGGCACAATGGGTCGAGGAGACGGTGTCAGAGACGGTGAAGGCAGATAACTGCCTCTTTGGCGTCATTATTGGCCCTGGAGGCTCCACTATGAAGGAGCTACAGGTAAAATACAACATCCGGGTGCTTGTCCCTCGCAAGGGGTCAAAGGATGAGCCCATCATCGTCGAAGGGAAAGACAAAACTCTCGTCAAGGACGCCGTCCTCCGCATAAAGGCTTTGATAGCTGAAGAGAAGGAGAGGCGTCGGGTCACCACACCAGTATCCCAAACACTCTGCATCCCCAAGGCCCTACACGGGAAGGTCATCGGTCTTAAGGGCCAAAATATCCGACCCGTTACTCAAGCGCTCAAAATAAAGATAAAATTTCCCAATAAAAACGACAATAGTGATGAAGTGACCCTCACAGGCCTTCCTGATCAGGTGGACCAGGGCATAAGTCGCCTCCTGAACTTGGTGACCCGCTTCCCCCCATGTCGGGGCTGAGGTCAGAAGGCCGGACCAGACTCCTCGCACCCTAACCCACCACCCAGCCTTTAATAAAAAAAAAATAAAAATAAAAAGGACCCTCTCACCACTGGCCTCCACGCGGCAGGGTCTGGAAACTCAGAGATGTATCTGGGGCTAACAGTGGTCTATTATTATTATTATTATTATTATTTTTATTATTATTATTATTATTATTATTATTACTTATACACACACATTGAGACAAGACGCTAATTACCAAGAGGGGGAGGAAAAGGAGGAGGAGGAAGATGGAGTGTGGAGGGAGGGGGTGATGGAGGGAGGGGTAGGACGAGGAGAGGAAAAAGGTGGGATGAAGTCGATGCCTTCCCCCCCCCACCAAAGTTTGAGGACGTAATCCTTGGTGCTCTTTTTTGTAGAGAGAGAGAGAGAGAGAGAGAGAGATAACAAACGAGGGGTAGGATGGGCAAGGTGAAGGGGGAAAGGGAGAAAGGGGGATTTGGGTGATTTGTGAGGTTGAAGGAGAACATAAGAAAATAAGGAGTCTGCAATAGGCCGGTTGGCCTGTGCATGGCAGCTCCTGTCGAGAGTTACTACCACTCTCTATCATCCATGAATCTATCTAGCCTCCTTTTGAAACTTTCCAGAGTTCCAGCACTTACAACAAAGTTGCTAAGCTTGTTCCACTCGACCACCACCCTATTTGTGAACCAGTTTCTTCCTATCTCCCTCCTAAACCTAAACTTATCCAACTTAAATCCGTTGCTCCGAGTCCTATCCTGCTCGGATATTATAAGAACTTTATCTATATCCCCTTTATTGATTCCTTTCACCCACTTAAATACTTCTATCATATCTCCCCGCACTCTTCGTCTTTCTAGGGAATGCAAGTTAAGTTTGTTTAACCTATCCTGATATGGAAGGTTTCTAAGTCCCGGAATCATTTTTGTCATTCTTCGCTGCACCGACTCTAGCAACCTAACCTGACGCAAATCTAACGTAACCTAACCTGACACAATCCTAACCTAACCTGACGCAAATCTAACGTAACCTAACCTGACGCAATCCTAACCTAACTTGACGCAAATCTATCCTAACGTAACCAAACCAAAACCAAACCAGGTACCATTTGTTTACTTAATCATCAGGTGAAATCAGCTGAAGGTGGGAGAAGAGGGGGGGAGGGGGGAGGGGGGTGGGGGGAGGGGGGACGAACTAATTATCAGGTGATCAGTTAAAATCCCTCTCTATTTTTAACCCTTGATTAGGAATTTTGGTTCAGACTTTTGCCCCTTGATTTATGTTCAAGTGTTCAAGGTTGTTCATTATCCTCACTTGCGATGAATAGTGAATGGATGAACAAAAGAAGGAAATTGATGATGTGGTTGATGGGGGAGGGTGGTGGTGATGGGGGTAGGGTGGTGGTGATGGGGGAGGGGGGTGTTGATGGTGATGGGGGTGGTGATAATGAGCCAACCTTAGTGATCAAGATGGTTGTGTAGTGTGTTGAACTTAAGGCGTTGAACTTTTTTATGGTGTTGAACTTGCTTTTGGTGTTGAACTTTCTTATGGTGTTGAACTTTCTTATGGTGTTGAACTTTCTTATGGTGTTGAACTTTCTTATGGTGTTGAACTTTCTTTTGGTGTTGAACTTTCTTATGGTGTTGAACTTTCTTATGGTGTTGAACTTTCTTATGGTGTTGAACTTTCTTATGGTGTTGAACTTTCTTATGGTGTTGAACTTCCTTATGGTGCTGAACTTTCTTAGGATATTGAACTTTCTTAAGGCGTTGAACTTTCTCAGGGTGGTGACATTTATTTTGACACCGGACTTTCGTGGGGGGGGGGGGGTCATTGATCTATCTTAAGGGTTGGAACTTTCTTTAGGCGTGGAACTTTCTTTAGGCGTGGAACTTTCTTTAGGCGTACAAATAACAATTACTCTACACTAAGAAATTGTAGATAGCGTTACTAATTCACGATTTTGTTAAATTTTAATTCATCCGAGTTTATTTTTCTATCTAATTTTGTAACGAAATTTTTCTTAGTTTATTTTTGTAACTTTTTTTATTTATTTATTTTTTATCGTTGGTTATTCAGGAGGAATTTACGAATGAGTTTGATTATTAACTTGTAGTTCATCATTGTATTGGGGAGGGAGGGAGGGAGGGGGGGTCATGGAGGAGCTGAGCCCTATATAAGAACATAAGAATGGAGGAAACTGCAGCGGGCCTATTGGCCCATACTGGGCAGTCCCGTTTACACCCAACCCCTATTGCTCATATAAGCATCCAACCTATGTTTAAAGCAATTCAGCGTATTCGAGTTAATGATGATATTTGGTAACTTGTTCCATTCATCCACTACTCTGTTTCCAAACCAGTGTTTACCTATTTCAAGCCTAAATCTAAATTTGTCTAATTTAAAACCATTGTTACGAGTTCGCTCCTGGTTGGATAATTTGAGTACCTTTGTAATGTCCCCTTTGTTTAGCCCTGCCTTCCACTTATACACCTCTATCAGGTCGCCCCTCGCTCTACGTCTCTCAAGGGAGTGCAAATTAAGATGCTTTAACATGTCTCTATACTCAAGGTTCCTAATGCCCGGGATTAGTCTTGTCATTCTCCTCTGAATTCTTTCCAAGGATTCTATATCCATTCTGTAAGAGAGAAAGTGTTGTCGATGTGAGAAATGAGGAAAGTCTTAGGAGCACGTCAGGGAAGATAAGAGAGAGAGAGAGAGAGAGAGAGAGAGAGAGAGAGAGAGAGAGAGAGAGAGAGAGAGAGAGAGTATGCATGTGTTGGTGTGTGTGTTTTGGAGGGTAAAACTGCCCCCGCAAAATCCTATTATTAAACACAACTATATACACAAAAAAAATTATGAACCCAAACAAAAACAGATTAAAGCTGTCGAACTCAAAACTTACCTCAGCTAATTTTACCAAGCCATTAATTTACATATGAATTACCCAACGATTGTACACATAATTAGGACACAACTTCATAAATGGACAATTAACAAACTAATTATAGGCCCGGTGTTGTTCATATCCAGGGTGGTGGTGTGTGGTAGGGAGGGTGTGGTGGGGAGGTGTGGGGTGATGTGTGTGGTGGGGAGGGTAGAAGGGATAATGTACGTGGTGGGGATGAAAAGGGGTGGTGGTGTGTGTGGGAGGGGAGGGAGTGGTGGTGTGGGAGGGGAGGGGAGGGGATGGTGCCAGTGGTGGTGGGGAGGAGGGAGTGGTGGTGTGGAGGAGGAGGAGTGGATGGTGCTGTGTGTGGTTGGGAGGGAGGGGGCGGTGGTGTGTGTGGTGGGAGGGAGGGGTGGTGCTGTGTGTGGTGGGGAGGGGATGGATGGTGCTGTGTGTGGTGGGGAGGGGAGGTGGTGCTGTGTGTGGTGGGGAGGGGATGGGGTGGTGCTGTGTGTAGTGGAGGGGTGGTGCTGTGTGTGGTGGGAGGGGATGGGATGGTGCTGTGTGGTTGGGAGGGGAGGGGGTGGTGGTGTGTGTGGTGGGGAGGGTAGGGGGTGGTGGTGTGTGTGGTGGGGGGGTGTGGTGCTGTGGGGAGGGGAAGGGGTCGAGCTGAGAAATAATGTTATTACTGCGCTTCAACAACTAAGTTCCTAAAGTTTGTAACAAGGTCAGTAATTACGTTAGTTCATCAACAATTAAGTATTATAAGAGATCAGAACTCGTTGTATGTTACTCACCCACCTGAAGATTATTATTATTATTATTATTATTATCATCATTATCATTATTATTATTATCATTATTATTATTGTTATTATTATTATTATTATTATTATTATTATTATTATTATTATTATTATTATTATTATTATTATTATTATCATCATTATCATTATCATTATTATTATCATTATTATTATTATTATCATTATTATTATTATTATTATTATTATTATTATTATTATTATTATTATTATTATTATTATTATTATTATTATTATTATTATTATTATTATTATTATATGAATATTCCCGTTCTGCTCTTGGAGAAATTGTCAACATCCCCTGGAGTCTTTCTGACATCATCAGCGTGGCAGCCAGTCCCGGGAAGGCCAAGTCCAAGACAACCAGTCACTGGGGAATAATGGCCTGACGTCACAAGTAAGACAGCCAATCCCCGGAGGATTATATGTAACGTCACAGGCATGACAGTCAATACCCGGAGAATAATCTCCAAACGTCACAGTCTATCGATATCCCTCCCACCCCGTTAATGAGTTGAATATCCATAACCCCGTTGCTCGTGTATACAATAATCCTAGTAAAATATTTCGTATTATCCCAAATATATTGAAGCGCTGACAGTTAACGTATCTAAACTGTTTCAAGAAGTTCATGATATCCAGCTGCTTGTTTTGGGTAATTTATGCCTGGATAGTTGGGTTAGGGATATTCCTCTTACTCTTTATCCAGGTTCTTGACTGATCCTCTTAAGTCAGTAGTTCCTGGATAACACAGCACTGGATTAACCCAACTCAAGGTCAATTAGTTGTGATGGTTGAGTTATCTATTATCCAAGGTTAAAGTCAAATAATTCTATCCCATAACGTCATAACTTTATCCTTATTTTATCCAATTGTGAATTAAGTTTTAACATTATTTATCTTTTAATATATCATAACATTATCCATTATTTAAAGAGTTTCTCTCTTTGTTCATCCTGGAAAGGGGGAAGGTTGGGTGGCTAAAGGGGGAGGGGGTAAAGTAAGGGGTGGCTAAAAGGGGGGTGAAGTAGGGGGTGGCTAAGGGAGGGGGTTAAAGTAAGGGGTGGCTAAAGGGGGAGGGGGGTAAAGTAAGGGGTGGCTAAAAGGGGGGTAAAGTTAGGGTTGGCTAAAAGGGGCTTAAAGTAAGGGGTGGCTAAGGGGGGTAAAGTAAAGTAAGGGGTGGCTAAGTGGGGTAAAGCAGTGCTAGGGTGGCTACAAAAAGGGGGCTAAAGTAAGGGGTGGCTAAGGGGGGTAAAGTAAAGTAAGGGGTGGCTAAGGGGGGTAAAGTATGTCTAAGGGGAGTAGAATAGGGGGTAGTATCTATCAAACAATTATATCAACTGAGATTTTTTGGAAGGTAGAATGGGTACTGAATGATTGACAGGCAGACAGACACACGCTAAGACAGACAGACACACTAAGGCAGACAGACACACTAATAGAAAGACAGACAGACAATCAGACACACTAAGACAGACACACTAAGACAGACAGACACACTAAGACAGACAGACACACTAAGGCAGACAGACACACTAATAGAAAGACAGACAGACAACCAGACACACTAAGACAGACACA
>NW_024718096.1:0-8463 GCF_018991925.1 Homarus americanus
GTTTGATAAGTTTTGTTAATTGTGGAGTTTGTTACTTCTACGTTTGAAAAGTTTTGTTACTTGTGGAGTTTACTTCACTTTACATTTGGGAATTGTTACTTTTCTGTAGTTTATTACTTTTAGGATAATTTTATGATAATTTTGTCAAGTTACTTTTGTTATATTATAGTGGTCACTGTTTGTGGTAATGTTAGTAAATGGATGTTTTTTAAATAAACGCTACTTAACATTTGTGGTTATGAAGGACAGACCTAACCAAACAAACCTACCTAACCTAACTTCCCCGGTATATTAAACAGAAAAAACTTACTATACGGTGATATTTGAGACATTTTCTGGACGTGAGATGATACAGCAGCATCGGCACTATGGCGGGTTAGTCCTATATATTAACCAAGGTGGGATTTTGGGTCATATTTATTTTGGGAAAGATTTTTTTCTTTAATTGAAGTAAAAAAATTTGGTTATAAGAATGTGGTACTTTTTATTTGTGGTTAAATTACAGTTTGTAGTAAAATATTAGCTTTTGAGACATTTTGGGAACTTTACTGTAAAGTTGCAGTTTATTTTTTGACAAGAAATTTACATTTTTGTCACTGTATTTGGTGGGATCCTAACCTAGCCAAATCGTGTGTCCGATGGTGAGGTTTTAATTCTCGGGGAAAATAACAATTTGGTGGTATTCAAACCTAACCTAACCAAATCATGTCTTCGATGGTATTTTAATTCTCTGGGAAAGGAAAAATCGCAAGACGCTTCACAATGTCGGCATTTATAGATTAGTAAACCCTTATGGCAGTGGGATATAACTTGTGAATTTACCAGGTGTTATCCATTAGTGACTAGTAAGTGGTATTAAGAAAGTTGTTGACCAGAGTTAACTTGTGGTCCTTGTGCAGCTCTTCACAGTCTGCTTGGTTCCTGATTTCCCGAAATAACTTGGCGTCATCGACAAACATTTGTATGGAGGAGTGTACAACGTCAGGCATGTCATTATGAAACAAACAAACAACAGCGGGCCCAATACACTGCCCTGTGGTACCCCGCTTGTGACGGGTACGGATGACGATTTTGTACCAGTAATCACCACACACTGCTTGCGGTCATGTAGAAAGTCTTCTATCCACGCTAGGACATTTCCTCGAATTCTGTACCCTTCCAGTTTGATTTTCAGTCTTTCCTGGAGTACACTGTCGAAAGCCTTGGCAAAATCTAGGTAAATATTGTCGATATTACCACCTGTTCCAGAATATGGGGCCAAATATCCAGTACCTTGAGCAATTGTGTTAAGCACGAGCGCCCCGGCATAAAACCGTGTTGGCAATCTTTTACAAGGTTGTTTCGTCTCCAACATGTTGGAACAAAAAATTATCTGAGTTTCTACAAAAAGAGTAACAGTGTTATTTTGTTTACAGTTTACTGCTGCAATTGGTTGTTACTGTAGTGTTAAGACAACTACCATATTGCTGCCTCGCTGATCGTGGTTAATTAAGTTCCTCATGTCATTCGTCGAGGTAAGATTTTCTAAAGTGTTTCATTATTCTCTTTAAAAAGTTTTATGGAATTTCTTAATTTAACCATAATATTGTATTTAAATGTTTGAAGATTTAATGAGTTCCTGTATAATATAATACTGTACACTACTGTATACATATTATATAATATTACTGCCCAGAGTATTTAAATTATTAGTTGTCAAAATGTTATTCATTCTAGGACGGTGACGTGAACATGTAAGATATGGGCCACACGACGAAGGTTTGTTTTGGTTAACGGGTCTCTTGCTGCGCCACATTGGAAGCTCTCTGCTATAACATAAGGTACAGTACAGTGTATATCTTTGTGGTTTTAGTTTTTATTAAGGATCTGGGATCACCGTTTAAAAATTCAAGTAATTGTGTTAAAGACCTTTGAAATAATTAGATATTTTAAGTAGATTACGCTGTGCCCGTAAGTTTTAAAAGCCTTTATGGATGGTCTTAAATATGTTGACCATCTTTACTGGATGAAGTTAGTTTCACGTAAAAATATTTGTCAAATATGCCTGACCTAATACCTTTGTCTTCAGCACTTGGGGGTAGAAAAATAGTTTAAATATCCTACAAAGGTACAGGGTACTACTTTACCTGATTTTATATCTAGGTTCACAAATTAGTTATTGTGTTAATGACTTTTTGAAACAATTAGATATTTAAAGTAGATTACTTAGGCTTTGCCCGTATATTTTAAAAGGCCTTCATATACGTTTTAAAAATAATATGGACTACAGTGAGTTCTGCTGTAACGAGTGTTTTGACAACTCGAATTGGCTCTAACGCGATTTATGAATAAAAGAACCATATTTGTATTACGCGAACACTTGTTTGCTCTAACGCGATTTTTGCTTACTATTTCTCCAATTTTGTGGTATTAACTGTGAATATGGTAAAGAAGAATATCTCCAAGAAGCGTTCTGGTGATCGCATTCCTGGTGATGATCGTAAAAGAAAGGCTATAACACTTGAAGAGAAGCTCGATGTTATCAACCTCAAAATCACCCTTATCGCCCATCAAGTTATATTCAGATTTTTTCAAGGTAAAGTGTAACATTTACTGTATGATTTCATTATTAGATATGAAGGTAACATTTAATTAGACTGTGCTATCCTTTGTGTTAGGCTAACTACTAAATTTTTTTCGATTTCGAGTAATCTGCACCTAACCCTATTTTCTCCATAAGCCCTGTTATTTCTATTTCGCAATTTTCTATAACACGATGTTTAACAAGAATGCAACTAACGCGTTATAGCAGAACTGACTGTATTGGGGTATCGACTGCATGGAAAAGCCAGGAAACTTTCAAACAAATGGGGTATTTTATTTGGGTTAAGTTATACTTAAATATAGTTTTTTTGGCATCAATCTTGGCATAAATTAATGCTGTACTGTATAATAGGTAAATAATTATTGTACTTCTAGGAACATTCAACAACAATAATGATGATAGTTCAAGTTAGTGATCTAATATTACAGGTCATACCTACTGCCGTGAGTATTGTTCAGTGAATTGTTCTTATAATGGACTTGTTCCACATTAATAAAGGTTCATATAGGTGGATAATGGAGTGTTGACCCACGTCAGGTTAAGGTTGTCACCAGGGAGGGTCGCTAAAATATCTTCAATGGTCCCTCCATTAACCGACACAATTGGTTCCACGGAGTCGTTCGTTAACTGAATCTATATACTGTAGTGTTATATATTAATAAAATATTAATAAATAAACTTAAAATAGTTCAACACAAAATGCTATTGTTTAAATTTATTTTAGTAAAGTTGTAAATGTTGTCAAGCTATTCGGTTCTCCAGCCATTGTCTTAAGTTTAGTTTAATATTAATATATATCTATTAGCGGGAATTTAATCAATAATAAAACATTATAATGAAAGTATAATTTATTTGTATTATGTAATATTTATTAATAAAATACTTTTATTATAGTGTTAATAATGAAAACTTGTAGCTACTGAAAGATAAGAGAGAGAATCGGACAAGGTGTAGCAAGTCAACATCAACCAAGGTGGCCGTCTTGTTTATTGTTGTTAATTTTGTGAGTAAATGTTAATTTGTGGGCCTTCCTCCCTCCCTTGTGGTAAACGTAATAAATGTTTTATGTTATGTCGATGATATAAACAGACATTAGAATGTTTGAGTTAAAGGTTGGTTATCCGAGATGGTCCGAGTTGGTATTTGATGGGCCGAGTTGGAGGCACATCGGTTACACTGTAATAACCCATTATAGTACATCCTTCTTTACTCACACAGCCAAACTGTGTCTGTGTGGATGTGGGGCACACTATAATAACCCATTATAGTACATCCTTCTTTATTCACACAGCCAAACTGTGTCTGTGTGGATGTGGGTCACACTATAATAACCCGTTATAGTACATCCTTCTTTACTCACACAGCCAAACTGTGTCTGTGTGGATGTTGGTCACACTATAATAACCCGTTATAGTGCATCCTTCTTTACTCACACAGCCAAACTGTCTGTGTGGGTCACACTATAATAACCCGTTATAGTACATCCTTCTTTCCTCACACTGTTGAATGCTCTGCCTTCTTCTGTGTTTCCATACTCATACAATCTGTCTCACTTCAAAAAGCTGGTTTTCCGGCATCTTCGCGGTGTACATTAATATAACATTTTTTATTATATATTTTTTATTTTATTTTTACTGTTATTTTACACAAATTGATTTAGTCACTCGTAGTTTTCATTTATAAACTGTACTTTTATAAGAATATTATCTAAGGCAAAATATTTTGTTTCAGATATTGTGATGTCACATCTCAAGACCAAGTGTAACTAAGTAGAAGTTCACAATGTCATGCAGAGATAAAAAGTTCTCCTGTGAGGAATGTGGCAAACAGTTTGGTTTCAAGTCTACTCTTCAGAAACATTTACTTGTACACAATGGTGTGAAGGAGTTTGAATGTGAGGAATGTGGTAAATGTTTCTCCCAGAAAAGTACTCTCGAGACACACATTCTTGTACACAATGGTGTGAAGAAGTTTGAATGTGAGGAATGTGGGAAATGTTTCTCCCAGAAGGGTAATCTCAAGACACACATTCTTGTACACAATGGTGTGAAGGAGTTTGAATGTGAGGAATGTGGGAAATGTTTCTCCCAGAAAAGTACTCTCGAGACACACATTCTTGTACACAATGGTGTGAAGGAGTTTGAATGTGAGGAATGTGGGAAATGTTTCTCCCAGAAGAGTACTCTCAAGACACACATTCTTGTACACAATGGTGTGAAGGAGTTTGAATGTGAGGAATGTGGGAAATGTTTCTTCCGGAAGAGTATTCTCAAGACACACATTCTTGGACACAGTGGTATAAAGGAGTTTGAATGTGAGGAATGTGGGAAATGTTTCTCCCACAAGAGTACTCTCAAGACACACATTCTTGGACACAGTGGTATAAAGGAGTTTGAATGTGAGGAATGTGGGAAATGTTTCTCCCACAAGAGCACTCTCAAGACACACATTCTTGGACACAGTGGTCTGAAGGAGTTTGAATGTGAGGAATGTGGGAAATGTTTCTCCCACAGCCGTAATCTCAAACTTCATAAACTTGTGCATGAAAAAAACAGAATTCAAGAAATGTTTGAATGACTTTACCAGAAGGTAAATGTGACACACAAACTTGAATACAGTGATATACATCAATATAAAACCACTTGAACAAACTCTATGAATGTTGCAGAAATAAAGACAAGTGACAAATGCCACTTTTATAGATATTAAACACAAGTTATCTGCTCTTAAGATGTAAATTACTTCTACCTTGGCCTTAGTGTAGACATTTGGTGTTGGTTAAATATCACTCATAATAATACTCCATTTTGTTTCATCAGCCTTTTTAATAATGTTATTTACAGTACAGTAGTGAACAAAGGTTAAACTTATCGTCTATGGGCTTAAAATTTCATCTTTACTGGATAAGTTGTGTTGAACAGAGATGAACTCTCATTTACTATAATTTGTGCATCAATAGTTGTGTCAACTGTGTACGTCTGTCTTTATTTACACGCGACGTAAGTTTTATCACAAGTACGTACATTAACGCAGGTAGTAAATCATCTTGGTAAAGTAGTACAGTGGTGGTAGACCATTTGTTATAGTCAAGGTGTTGTCATTATCTCACGGAAACTCTTCAATCTCTGTTGAAATTGTACGTAAATATTTGATAAGTTTTGCTCAACTCTGACGAGATATTTTGATATTTTATCTTGACTAAAATGGTTGGTAGTTTTGATTCATGTTTTAAATATATTCTTTCATCACTTACAGATATATGGTACCATTGTCTGGTAAATAATGGTTAGGGTTCATATATAGTAGCTGGTGTTATGGGGCAGATGAACTTTAACACCTCTTAACTGTATATAATATCATGTTTAATATATTGTTCAGTTAGCATCTTGTGCCTTAGTTAGGTAACTCTTCTTGGTTACATATCAATTCATCCTTGGGCAGTCATTTTCTTAAAGTAGCCAATGCTGAAATGCCAAACTCTGGGTTAAAATTTGTTTTTTGATCATGTTAAGCAGAAGACTTGGTTAAATTAACATAGAGCATTTAGATATTTGCTGTTCTTATATACAACTTTTCCTCATAGTACTGGCATGTGTTTATCCAACAATGGTATTTAAAAAAATGATTGCTACAAGAATGGCATTAATTTTGTGGACATGAATATAGAATTTTATTTAAATACTGTGTACTACATACATTAGTACAGGTCCCTATAATCTTTTGCGACTCTTATTACAGCTGCATAACGTTCACAATCACTGCACTAAGGGAGTATCTAAGTTTTTTATTGGGTAGTGTCACAGTAAACACTCTCAAGGGGTAATTTGTATTTTGTATTATACCAGTGTCTGTGTATATAATGTTAAGTGTGTATACTGATAGTATTAAGGGAGAACTCAAGGTACTGTTGTATGTTGTATTATACCAGTGTCTGTGTATATAATGTTAAGTGTGTGTAATGATAGTATTAAGGGAGAACTCAAGGTACTGTTGTGTGTTGTATTATACCAGTGTCTGTGTATATAATGTTAAGTGTGTGTACTGATAGTATTAAGGGTGAACTCAAGGTACTGTTGTATGTTGTATTATACCAGTGTCTGTGTATATAATGTTAAGTGTGTACTGATAGTATTAAGGGAGAACTCAAGGTACTGTTGTATGTTGTATTATACCAGTGTATATAATGTTAAGTGTGTGTACTGATAGTATTAAGGGAGGACTCAAGGTACTGTTGTATGTTGTATTACACCAGTGTCTGTGTATATAATGTTAAGTGTGTGTACTGATAGTATTAAGGGAGAACTCAAGGTACTGTTGTATGTTGTATTATACCAGTGTCTGTGTATATAATGTTAAGTGTGTGTACTGATAGTATTAAGGGAGGACTCAAGGTACTGTTGTATGTTGTATTATACCAGTGTCTGTGTATATAATGTTAAGTGTGTGTACTGATAGTATTAAGGGAGAACTCAAGGTACTGTTGTATGTTGTATTATACCAGTGTCTGTGTATATAATGTTAAGTGTGTGTACTGATAGTATTAAGGGAGAACTCAAGGTACTGTTGTATGTTGTATTATACCAGTGTCTGTGTATATAATGTTAAGTGTGTGTACTGATAGTATTAAGGGAGGACTCAAGGTACTGTTGTATGTTGTATTATACCAGTGTCTGTGTATATAATGTTAAGTGTGTGTACTGATAGTATTAAGGTCAGTTATTTTGTATGGAGAAGAGACCTTCATTTATGGGAGAAGGTCAGTTATGTTTGTGTGGTGCTGTGACCTTAATTCCTTGGGAAGGTCAACTATTTTTGTATTATCACAGAGTGCAGTATTTTAATTATGTCTAAAATAATTACACTGCTAGACTAAACTCACACTGGTAGACTAATCTGACACTGCTGGACCAAACTCACACTGCTAGACTAAACTTACAGTGCTAGACTAAACTCACACTGCTAGCCAAACTTACACTGCTAGACTAAACTCACACTGCTAGACTAAACTCACACTGCTAGACTAATCTGACACTGCTGGACCAAACTCTCACTGCTAGACTTCTTTTCCAGCTCCCCAAAGAACAACTACACATACTGTCCTGTGGTCTGGTGGCAGCGACCCTAAGTTAAGAAGTAAACCCTAGTATTAATTGACCAATTAAAGGGCAGTATAACTGTATACACTTGGCCATGATGTTCCCCAAACATAAATATCTTACAGAATGAGATATAAGTATTTAAACTATTGCTGAATACTTTATTACAACCCCAATATTGTGGAACATGTGTACAACAGGACATGATAGTGAGAGGTATTCAAACACTCTTCTCAGGTGTGTCTCAGGCCAACAGGACATGATAGTGAGAGGTATTCAAACACTCTTCTCAGGTGTGTCTGAGGCCAACAGGACATGATAGTGAGAGGTACTCAAACCCTTCTCAGGTGTGTCTCAGGCCAACAGGACATGATAGTGAGAAGTACTCAAACACTCTTCTCTTGTGTGTCTCAGGCCAACAGGACATGATAGTGAAAGGTACTCAAACACCCTTCTCAGGTGTGTCTCAGGCCAACAGGACATGATAGTGAGAGGTACTCAAAACACCCTTCTCAGCTGTGTCTCAGGCCAACAGGACATGATAGTGAGAGGTACTCAAATACCCTTGTGAGGTGTGTCTCAGACCAACAGGACATGATAGTGAGAGGTACTCAAACACCCTTCTCAGGTGGGTCTCAGGCCAACAGGACATGATAGTGAGAGGTATTCAAACACTCTTCTCAGGTGTGTCTCAGGCCAACAGGACATGATAGTGAGAGGTACTCAAACACCCTTCTGAGGTGTGTCTCAGACCAACAGGACATGATAGTGAGAGGTACTCAA
>NW_024718097.1:0-15375 GCF_018991925.1 Homarus americanus
AAAAACTTCTAAGTGCAAAACTACCTTCACCCTGGCTGGGAGGATGAGGGAGGGGGAGGTGAGGTATTGATAGCCGGTCGGCGAAGGTTACCAAGTGCGTATATCAGTCAGATAGAGGGAGTTTAAGTTTTTGCTTATAAATTGTCACTGAATTGACAAGGCAGAATATAACTTACATTGCTGGAGTTCTTGTAAGATGGTGATTAATTTAAGTACAAACATCCCATGGTTTGCACTGGATATAAAATTTTTAGTACAGCATGCCCTTCAAAATTCGCCGGGATTTGGTTCTCAGAATGGAGGCGAATAACATTTGCTGACGGGGGTTTATGTTCCAGGCTTAACCATTTATGTTCCAGGCTTAACCATTGATTCTTGATGAGTTAATATAGCCTGAACATGTAAAAGTTGGTTGGGTTTTAGTAGCGAAACCCAAGTAGTCCTTTCTTCATTTATTTTGGAAAATATATTATATACAGTGACCCCTCGTTTAACAAACGCCTCGGTTAACGAAATTTCGGTTAACGAACTGCCTTCCATAAGGATCTTCACCTGGTTAATCTAATTTCTACTTAACCCACCTCAACATGTTTTCGCCAGACTGACCGCAACCAGCTTTAGTATCAGTCCGCCATCACATTAATCGTTCTAGGGCTTAAATTTCACTATTTTAGTAAATATCAAGAAGTTTATACTATTCAATAATTTTAAAAGCTAATATTAAATTTTTAGTTATTTAACAATTATTGAACATAATTGAAGGTAAAGTGACTAGCTTAACGCCAAGCAGCATCCAGCCTCTAACACAGCAAACAGGCGCAGTCTTCTGAGCCACTGGAGGTAACATCTTGCTTGAGACTCTCTTCAACTAAACGCTTTTTTTCTGTGTTTCCAAGCAAATTATTGGTCATTTTGAAATATATTTTACATATTGACAATATATAATGCAGTGCAGTGTTGATTTAAAGACAATAATCTTGAAATACACCAAGAGAACTAAAATTTTATGGGTGAAATGGTGCCATGGGGTGACTTCTCTTCCACCCCAATGACTTCTCTTCTTCCTTCTCCTCCACCCCCATTCTAATTCCCATCATCATCATCCAGGAGCCTTCTACATACACACCTCAAAGTAAGTGAACTTTTCAACCATTTTTGTTGAATTTAGGAAATTTTCGGTGAGCTGGAACCAATTACCAAAATACCCATTGAAGCAATGGTTTCGGTTAACGAACGACCGTCTGGAACGGATTGAGTTCGTTAAATGAGGGGTCACTGTACAGTTCAACTGTAGCTATGAGTGTTAAATGAGGATGGAGGATTCCTTAAAGTAGCTCTACTAAATACGTCTGATTGGTGTGAGGGTTGTAGTGATAATGCCCGCTTGCCGGCTTCTTCGTAGCTGACTTAACATCTTACAGCCCCGCCCCAAGGGTGGAACTTACCCATCACGTGATGTGACCATGGCACCTCTTAGCTAGTGGAAAGTTACAGGGGGTGATATGATTATATAAACTTAATGTACATTTATATGAAGATTAAGGGGCTAATACAGGTACATTTTTACTTGAGTGCAAAGAAATGCATATTCCCTTTTATGTGTTTGCCCTAAGGACAATTATTTCTTTTACCTGTATTGTATATACTGTATGTGTGTGTGTGTGTGAGTCTACCCTCAAGTCCACTCCGTGCTTTGTTATTAATAACAAAGCATGGAAATGACTTCATGGTAGACTCACATTTTTAATACATTTGTTTCCGATGATTATTTGTGAGAGGATTTTTCCCATTATTATTTATTTGTACAGTATGTGTTTTGTGTGTGTGTGTGTGTGTGTGTGTTTGTGTGTGTCTACACACACACAAACACATATATACATTACAGGTAAAAGAAATTACTGTCTCTAGAACGAATGGCTTCCTGTCCCGGCCTCAAAAATGCCAGCCACTTTAAAACTACCCTTAGACATTCTTGGGTACATCCAGGGTGTCATCCACGAATTAAAAATCCACAAATTTGAAGGGCATGTTGTAATTAACTTAGTACATTTGAGTACAGGTTTGCCCTTAGGACAATTATTTCTTGTACTTTTTTCACGATACGTACAAGTATTTAGGATGGTGTGTGCATGTAAATGAGTAAAAATAAAAGAAGAATGTTATATATCTACCCAAAAATAAGAGTTGAAAAACTTGTACTCAAATGTACTAGACTAAAGGATTAAAAATTTCATATCCTGTGCAAACTATTCACTATGTTGCAAGGATTCCAGCAATACAAGGTTATATTCTGCTAAGTTTAGACTGACATTTTATAAGATAAAAACTTTAAGCCTAAAACTACCTTCACCCTGGGTGGGAAGGAGGGAGGGAAGGAAATTAGTGCTCTCTCGTAATTTTGTCCGGACTAAAGTAGGTGCCAGACCATCAGTTCCCGGAAAATCGGTGGTGTACCTGTATTTAGTGTGGAACTTAATTTGGCTTGTTCTCTACACAAGTCCAACTATTTTTAACACATTTATCTTAATACATCACATTACATAGAGCATCATATAACAACAATATCAGAAACAGTAACATAATATAGCAACAACATCAGATACAATAGTGTATCATCTTATATCAGTTCACTTTTCATTAAAAACATTTAGAAACGCTAACATTAAACCCAACCTCCAAATCGAGTACATACACCAATACACACGTAGGTAACCACGCAACTACTTGTAACACTGTTGTCATGGTCACGTTGACTGCTGATCTATTTAACTAATGATTCTTATTAAACTCCACGACCGCAAAACATGAGTGGGTTAGCGACCCCTGGGAAGAAGACGTGTTTTTCCCCATCGACGCTACACTTGTTCCCTCCCAGAGTCCCGCCTTTGTGAAGACAGTTATCAATGCGTTGTTTATTCCACTTTCTCCTGGGAAGCTCAATCTTGAATTAGTCTGTGTATATCAACTCAAGTAATTTGCCAGACCTGTCAACTGAGGGTCATCTTTGAATGAGTAACAGTTAGTTTGTTTGTGATTATTGTCATTGCGTGAGTAGCGATCACTGGCAACTCAGGGGTATTTATACCCGTGCATCGCCAGGGAGAGCGTCCCCTGACGCTGCTCCAATGTTTCTCCAGGTATGTTTATGTGTAGCCATTCAGTTAATTCAGTCAATTGTAGTGAATATCAGTGTTCATGCTTTAATAGTTGAATGGTCATTCACCCAGTGTAAGAGTAATATTACGTAAATTCGTCTGTCGTCTAGACAAGAGAGTTGTTTGTGTTGTCATGCTTCCCAGTCCGTTCCCTGATGCTGCTCCAATGTTTCTCCAGATCCCATTGTGACTCTTGGATCACTCGACAACTGCCCCGGATGTAGTAGATACCTAGTAGGGATCATATATGAGACGATGGCACCGATGCGACCTGATTAAGGTGCTCCATTGCTTCGTTGAGCCAGACCCCAGACTCGCCATGTGTCTGGCTACTACCGACCACAACAACGGTCATGAGCCCCAGTGTTCTACCCTGGGTTACTCCTTGGAAGTATATGTCCACAGAGAGGGTTGTAACATATATGTTAGGGACAATTAGTTGGAAATAATTATCCCATATTGGGTAGTGGACCCCTGTATATGCTAGTGTCAGTATTAACGTGTATGTTGAGGAAAGTAATCTACAATGAGTGCCATGTACTATGTATTGTGAGTAGGGCCAAGGAACTGGTCCTGCTATGCCATGTAATGTAACACCAGTAATGTTGTGTGCAGTAAGAATGTAAGATCTGAGTAATACTGTTGAGTAAAGAAATAAGAAAGTAAGTAAATAAGAAAATAAGTAAAGAAGAAAGTACTGAGTCTGCAATAAGCCCAGGAGTTGAGCCTGGTAGTTACTTGATTAATAATATTGTGGGGTATGGGATGTTTGGGTTCACACTCAGGATGGAATGAGAAAGGAAACTCACAATGTGCTCTCTATATACATGTTGTATTGGATGTACAATGCAGCTTGGTGCTGGGAAGGCAGCATGGTTACAAGCGTGATGTAGAGAGAGCTGGTTGGTGAGGACGCTCAGAGGAGGACCAGCTTGTGGGTCGCCATGCTCGCCAGCGGGAGAGAGGACCGCCAGGCAGGCGGAGGAGGAGCGCCGCCAGGCAGCGGCGGAGGAGGAGGTGTTGCTGGCTGCGGCTGTAGGTGGAGAGAGAGCGATCACCACGAGGTCAGGTCTTAAATAGCGGGGGTAGGCGTGGCTTAGCAGTTGACCCCCGCTCCGTGGTGTATGGCGGCGCTGGTTGACCCAGACCACGAGGCATACACTTGGGAATTGGTGGGGTCGGCTAGGCAGCGACAAACAGCGTTTGTAGGGGAGAATTCCACTACAGTACTCCCCCTTCCCTCCAGGCGGTGTAGGAGACTTGTTGTCTGCAGAGTTGCTTAGCACATGCGAGGCAGAACGGGCGGTGCGTGCCTCATGTGAGACAACGGCGATGGCGTGATGAGCCGGTCGCTGGATACAACTGTCTAGATACACAATATCTGTGGGAGTAGAGAGGGAGAATAAGGGTGTGTGGAGGCGATGAATGTTGTGCTTCCCTCACGGCAGGTACAGAGTCGACAGATGCGCCTGCTGGGGTGTGTGGACCTGGGTCAGGAGCAGGGGCTGTGTCAGCAGCAGCGGATGAGGGCTCGTGACAGCAGCTGGGTCCACGACAGCAGCAGGGTGCAGGACATTAGTAGGGAGTACCTGAGGGAGAAAAGAGGGGGTGTGTGGGTCCGCACTCAGGAACAGAGGCCGCATCAGGGGCGGCAGGGGTTACTGCTGGGCCGGGGTCGGCGTCTGAGGCAGGACGGGTGTGCTGGGGTCGGTAGGACGTGGTGCTTGGGGGCAGGAAAAGGAGCTGGTGTCTGCTAGGAGAAACAGTGCTGCTTCTGTGTGGATAAGCCAGTCTTCCATGTTGCTTGAAGACTGGGAGCGTGATCAGTTTCTCCTCCATCCTGTGTGAGTGCGAATCTCCGGGAGTCACCATTTGTGGGGTATGGGATGTTTGGTTCACACTCAGGATGGGATGGAGAAAGGAAACTCACAATGTGCTCTCTATATACATGTTGTATTGGATGTACAATGCAGCTTGGTGCTGGGAAGGCAGCATGGTTACAAGCGTGATGTAGAGAGAGCTGGTTGGTGAGGACGCTCAGAGGAGGACAGCTTGTCGGTCGCCATGCTCGCCAGCGAGAGAGAGGACCGCCAGGCAGGCGGAGGAGGGAGGGCCGCCAGGCAGCGGCAGAGGAGGAGGTGTTGCTGGCTGTGGCTGTAGGTAGAGAGAGAGACAGATCACCACGAGGTCAGGTCTTAAATAGCAGGGGTAGGCGTGGCTTAGCAGTTGACCCCCGCTCCGTGGTGTATGGCAGCGCTGGTTGACCTAGACCACGAGGCATACACTGGGGAATTGGTGGGGTCGGCTAGGCAGCGACAAACAGCGTTTGTAGGGGAGAATTCCACTACAATATATCTTTTCCTTGATTTCATATTATAGACATTTTTAAATTACTTTAGGTGTATTTATTTCTCCCCCATTATTTACCTTTACAGTATTACCCGCCTACTTGGCGGTTTTTCCTTAGCGTTTTCATATCTGTGATGCCTACATAAATGAACTTTCACTTAACACGGATGTTTATACTCTGTGATGAGTGTCAAATAAGACGCTATTTTAGGTTGCCCCACCATACCTGCCTGACTGCCTGTTTAGCTCATAAAATTCATACAAATTACCCGGCCAGAATATAATTTTCATTGCTGGAATTCTTATAATTTGGTGATCATTTTGAATATAAACATCATATATTTTGCATTAGACATACAAATTTTAGATAAAATGTTTTCTCTGAGTAAATATGTTATCTTTTGTGCAAAATATATGACATTTATATTCAAAATATTCCTGGTCTTACAAGGAATCCAGCAATGTCAATTGTATTATCCTAACTTTAGTTTGAGGTATTATTTATTACTAAAAGGATTCTCAGATGTTCTGGTTTTTCCCACATCCTTGGGACGATTTGGTGGGGGTGAAGGAGGAGGACCGACCATCTGTTCACCCTGTTTTTTATTAACTGAAGAATGTTGTTTAGCTCATAAAATTCATACAAATTACAAGCCAGAATATAATTTACATTGCTGGAATTCTTATAATTTGGTGATCATTTTGAATATAAACATCATAGATTTTGCATTAGACATACAAATTTTAGATATAAATGTTTACTCTGAGTAAATATGTTATCTTTTGTGCAAAATATATGACATTTATATTCAAAATATTCCTGGTCTTACAAGGAATCCAGCAATGTCAATTGTATTATCCTAACTTTAGTTTGAGGTATTATTTATTAAAATTTAGTGGTTTTCCCCCAAAAATTTCTCAGAGAGGGAAGAGCCAGCAGTGTTGTGTGAGAAGAGGGGGAGGGAGTTGAGTCCATTATTTGAATGGACATTAACTTGGCGACTGTATTTCTCTATTTCTCTTAAGTATTAATTGTGTGCATGTACCATCATAAAATTAAGATGTTATTTTTACTACAACATAGTTATGTGTCTTCAAAAAGTGGAGTTTGGGGGTCGGGCTGGTTTTTATTGGAATTAATCCCATATGTTCTGTTGTTCACTTAACGCGGGACCCTCTGGGTTCTATTGACCGCGTTAAGTGGGGTACAACTGTATTTCCGTCCAAGTGACTTGATACCAGAATTACCATACCCATGTGCCTAGACCCTCGACCATGCTACCAAAAGAATGACCATGCTACCAAAAGAATGACCTGGCTACCAAAAGAATGTCCATGCTACCAAAAGAATAGGTGACAGAACTAAGTAAGAGTAAGATAAGAGAAGTGAGTAAGATGAGGGTGATGTAGAGGTGTGGGAAACACGCGCCCTCACACTGTGCACTTTTAAATCAACTTTTAAATTCATTGGGTGATGGGGAAGAATGTGTTTAAGTTTTACCCTTTGAAATTACTTACATTTTGCTATTTACCATAATAAGAACTGAATTTATTCTCACTGCTGATTGAGCATAATGTTTTCAACTTAAATTTCTTTAAAGACAAAGGCAGCTAAGATGGGGGTGGACAAGGTAGCCCTCTCCTCTTCCAAGTCCTGGGATCTACCCCTTGCTGCCATTTTCTGCATCGCCATTGCTGCATATGTTATTCTTGTTATTATCGGTAAGAACTTTTTCATATACTGTACTGTAATAAGAACTTACGAGCATGTGTGCACTGCAGTCTTCAACTGTTACAGGTCAGCTTTCATGGATTTCAGGCATCAACTCACTTAGTTCCAGTCACTTCACCAGATTGAATTGTTGCCTACTTGCTTGCCTTAATCTTTTATCAGGAACTAAACGTGTTTTCATCAAATTAATGGTGCTATGAACAATAGAAGACAGCTATCCCATCCCCCCCACTCTCTGCAGGACTAAGAGAGCCCATGCCCCTATTCTAACCTTGACCTCAAGGGATGCTCCTTACTTTATAACTTCTTACTCACTCATGCCTCCTGTCCTGTAAAAGCACTGAATATATTAAGATTTGTGGTTAAAATAACATGCTTGTGAAGGGGCAGTATAACCTGAACCCTTCTCTGAAGGAGCTACAGCCTTAAGGAAGATACAACTCTCTACTTATTTCTTGTTAACTGTGTTAATGGGGAGAGATTACCATAATATTGTGCAACACTTTTTTGAGAACTCTTTTGGCTAACACATTACCAGTGTGTTTTTCTCAGCTGAAAAGAGATGCCCCGCCCCATCCTCAAGAGTTAAAGCTGATTGGCTGTTGCAAATCTGTCCGATTTCATCCTGAAGTAATAATATATTTCTAAATGAGTTTATTCATAATCGTTGGGATAACCGTTTCTGACGAGAAAGACATTCAGCTAAATTATCTAAAGATACATACATTCATTATTCCAAACATGAGCATGTAGGAAGTTTATCAGAAATCTCTCATAGTTTCTACCATCAGTCTCAGACCAGTTTACGAGGACTGATCCACCATAGTTTCTACCATCAGTCTCAGACCAGTTTACGAGGAGGACTGATCCACCATAGTTTTTACCATCAGTCTTAGACCAGTTTATGAGGAGGACTGATCCACCATAGTTTCTACCATCAGTCTCAGACCAGTTTACGAGGAGGACTGATCCACCATAGTTTTTACCATCAGTCTTAGACCAGTTTATGAGGAGGACTGATCCACCATAGTTTCTACCATCAGTCTCAGACCAGTTTATGAGGAGGACTGATCCACCATAGTTTTTACCATCAGTCTTACACCAGTTTATGAGGAGGACTGATCCACCATAGTTTCTACCATCAGTCTCAGACCAGTTTATGAGGAGGACTGATCCACCATAGTTTCTACCATCAGTCTCAGACCAGTTTATGAGGAGTCCTTACTGGTTACAATGCTCCTAAACTCTCTATTTCTTGTTCCTACCTAAAGTGTCAGCTGTCCTTACTGTTCTGTAAGGATTTAGCTTTTATTAAAAGATGTAGAGTCAGTGGAGCTTAGATGTTTTGAGATGGACTGAATAGAGTTTTCCTGAGTTCATTACACACACACACACACACACTCAGAAGAGAGATAGAGAGAGATTGATTTATGGTTCCTTTTCTAATATTACAACTAGAGCAATATTTCAGACAAATTATTAACATATAGTGCAGTACTCCCCAAAACAAATAAATTAGTACTGTACACATGTTAGATTCCATATTCTTGTCGGGAGTTTATGCACATTTGGCCATAAATTTGCTGGCCATAAAGTGGGGTTTCAGCATCAATCTGCTTTCCAGGATTGAGTATAAGGCAGTGTTTGTTGAGGAAAGGTGTGTGTGGAGGAGGATGTCCCTATGCACTATGTTGTAACTGTTCTCAACTTGGTCTACACTGTGCTCAAGTCTGTTGCAACTGTGGCCCAAAACCCTCGTGTACTTCTCTGCTTGACTACTGCTGTCCCACAGATCAGGTATGATATCAAGTTAAGAATCGTTTACTTGTCATCTTTGAAGGTTTTTCTGAATATAAAATGAATGAGAAAAAATTCAAATTGTTTACATAATTAAATAACAAGGCTGAATGTACTACATAATTTACAGTACACACTGTATTCACAAGTTTGTGTGACTTAGAATCTGTACAAGGTAAATTTAATGATTGTTTCATATAAATAATGAAAAATTCAGCAAGATCTCTAATCTCTGAAACAAAACCCTACAGTATCAGCCAGCATCAAGTGCATTTGGGATGATGATGGTAATTACAGTTCATAAGTACTTTTGCTGTGAAGCTTTGATGTAAGAGAAATCATAAGAGCAATATGCTTTACTGTGACTAGGGAAGTTCTTTGTAACATATTCATAGTGCCTTAGTTGATAATTCTAATGGTTCATTATTTAAGCTGCTGTAACTAAAAAAAACTAGTTTGGTTCATACTGAGCAGAGGCACAAAATGAGGAGCAATCTGATATTAGTACTCAACTAACTACTAATTGTTGTTGTTCATATTGTACATCCTAACAGCTCATTTAAGTTCTTTTGTACAGTACATACCAGTGTCGGATATAGACCTGTGGAGGCCCATGGGCAGCCTCTTTGTGGAGGCCCCCTCATTATAACTACCCAAGAGGGTGGGGTGGCGAGTGAAGCGAGCCTAAACATCTGGGAGTTCCGGGGGGCGCTGTAAGCCCCCCGGGAAATTGTTGAAATTTGAACACTTCTTTGGAGAATTTTGAAGCCATATGCAGTTATAGTGAGGAAATTAGAACATTGAGAAATTGTTAATAAATGTACATTTATTGGTAGTGTACAAATTCTCAACACACACACACACACACAAAAGTGAGACATGACTGGAGTCATTCATGTGGTTTCAAGTCGACCAGCCCTAATATAGCTACTACCGCACATGTCAAAAATTTTCAAGAGACTTTACAGAAAAGAATATATTATTAGTTATCACGGAGAGATGATTCTTTGCATTATTAATCAGATAAACCTCTACTCAAATGCCCTGATGGCATTCGCAATGGAAGTGATAATGAAAAAATATATATATTTTTTTTTTTAAATCTCAATTTCGTTTTTCCATGTAGTTAATTTTTAATCAATATAATCAATTTTTAATCAATTTGTTGAATTCTAAATATATTATTAGCAACATAAACAATAGCATTCATTAAAAATATACGGTTCATAGGAAAACCAGGTATTCATGAATTTCAAGGAATAGCTAGCCTAATTTCTATCACGCTTCTTGCTGAACATAGTTTTACGTGATGGAATAGATAAACATGAATTTTAAAGATTGAAAATAAAAATAATCCAAATGAATAAACAAATAAATAAAATATTGTAATATGTGGAGGCCCCCCACATTGTGGAGGCCCCTGGGCAGCTGCCCACTTTGCCCACTCCTGAATCCGGCCCTGGTACATACGTACTATATATCTATATTCTTATTTGTAACTTTGAAATGTAGACCAAGTACTGTACTGTACTGTACTGTATTGCTTTTCTAACTAGACACAATAAAGTTATTGCTGGTAGACATTAACACGGTTCTGCCTTCAGGAAAATTATAAATATTACCATTAGTAAATGAAAAGAAAAACAACCCAAACCTAATAGGTTGTAGCTGGAGACTTCACTGTAGATATTAGTGCTGCATGATTACACGAAATAATTGATTGATAAGAGTACAGTAAAACCTCTCTAGTTGACACACCTTTGGGACAGACCATTTGGTGAACATTAATTTTGTAAACGAAGGAGTGACTTATAATATGGGTCCAATGATCCCTGGGACTGTATGTGAACCCAAAATACATACAGTACAGTCCTTGAGTTTGAAACCAAAGACCATAGACAAGATTATCACATACTTTACCTGTACCTATATATATATATATATATATATATATATATATATATATATATATATATATATATATATATATATATATATATATATATATATATATATATATATATATATATATATATATATATATATACACACAGTAATACCCCGTTTAACGCGGTTTCGCTTAACACGATTTCGCATATACGCGGTGCCTCGCCAGAACCGAACTTTCACTTAACGCGGTTCATCTACCCATATACGCGCAGAGTGTCCGGCTCGACGCTATTTTTAGATTCGCCCCACCCGCCACCCGCTGCTCCCGCCTGCCGCCTGCCTCGCGCCTGCTCCTCCTCCCTCCCTCCCGCCTCCGCCTCCCTCTGCCTGGGCAAGCCGCGCTGTAAAGTTGCGCAGTGTGTGTCTTTGTTGCGTTATCACTGACGTCATATGACATATCGGACTGTGATTGGCCATGCATCCCTACCCCACTCTGCTGCTAGCTGTAATTGGTTTAAAGTAATATGACGTGTCCACCCGGGGAGGGAGGGAGGGAGGAAAGAGGACGCTGCCGCGGTAGTTTCATCCCTCCAGGCCACCCCGTGTATACATGCATCCATTGTTCTGTGAAATGGCTTCCGCCGGACCACCACCGCCACCAGAGAGAAACCTTTCCTTACCTGGACCCAGCCGCCCTAAGCCCAAGAAGATACGCTGTGGCCTAAGCTACGAAGTGAAATACCAGATCATTCAAGATTTGGAGAAAGAAACACGTCAAGTTGATCTCGCACGCCGGCATGGCGTCAACGAATCTACGATTCACACTATTAAGAAGGATTCAGCCAAGATTAAAGAACACATGAAAATCACAAAGTCTACAGGTGCTTCAATGATCAAGTATTGCCAGAACAGGGTGCTGGTAAAGGTGGAAAATTTGCTGGTGAATTATTTGATTCGTCAGGCGCGACGCAACATGGCGGTGGACACGCGCTCAGTGCAGGAGTACGCACGTGAACTGTACGCAGCAGTGTCACGTAAGCTGGGAAATGCAGAGCCCAAACCCTTCAGTGCTTCCTCTGGTTGGCTGCATAGGTTTAAGAAGAGGAACAAGATCACCAACATCAACATTGGTGGTGAGGAAGCGAGTGCTGACCGTGTGGCGGCTAGAGATTTTCCTCCGTTCTTACGTGAGGTTATGGAGGAAGGGCAGTACACCGACGACCAGGTGTTTAGCATGGACGAATCTGGTCTTTTCTGGAAAAAGCTACCTTCCAAGACCTTCGTTGTCCAGTCTGCCAGCAAGGTAAGGGGTCGGAAGTTGCAGAAGGAACGCATCACCGTCCTCTTTACCACCAATGCCTCCGGTACCTGTAAACCAAAGTTATCGGTGATTCACACAGCCCGCAAGCCGCACACCTACAAGAATATGGACATGAACAAGCTTAATGTCCACTGGCTAACCGCACGTAAGGCGTGGATGTCCTCTTCTCTGTCCCTCTTCTGGTTTGACGACTGTTTTGTTCCCGACGTGAAGAAATTCTGCGAGCAACAGAATGTTCCATTCAAATTTTGTTGCTCCTTGACAACGCACCTGGACACTCGCCCCTACTTATGGATCGTCACCCCAACGTAAAAGTGGTCTTCCTTCCTCCCAACACTACGTCATTAATCCAGCCCATGGACCAGGAGTTGATCTGCAATGTGAAAGCTGCGTACTCTGCAAAGAAGTTCAAGTTCGTGAACGACTCTACCAACACCAAGGATGAGTTGCGTAAGCTGGATGACACCGACAGCGAGAGTAAAAGCGACGAGGACAAGGAACAAGAGGTGGCGACTCAAGAAGTTCTCGTCAAACAGTTTTGGAAGAAGTTTAACGTCAAACAAGCTGTAGACTTCTTGGTGGAGGCATGGGGTGAGCTGTCTATTGCTACGATTCGTCACGCATGGAGACATTTGTTGCATGGCATACCAGCTGAGAGGAGGAGTCAACCTGTGACTGGTGAGGTTCAGACTGTTGCAGTAGCAGTGGACCTTGCCAGAGAAGCTGCGCACAATATTACAGCTAAAGGCTTCTCCGAGACCACCAACGAAGACATCATGGAGGTGATCAGAGATCCTGAAGTGACTGCCGACGAGATGTTGGAAGATGAGCACGTCAGTGAAGAGGAAGAAGGTGCGTCATTCTCCGAAGAACACAAGTTAAGTCATAGTGATATTAAGGGTGCCATGGAGTGTGCAGAAAAAATGAAGTCCTTCCTTTCCCGCGACAATGACGATGACCGCTATGAAGTCTTCCATACCCGGCTGGTGCAGGCTATGGAGCTGTACATCACGGTGTATCAAGACAACATTAACACTAGCCGTCAAAAAAGCATTACCGAGTTCTTCGCCCGCAACCCACCACAGCCAGCCAGAGCCAGTGATAGTGACAGTGAAGGTGAAGGTGACTTTGGGGGATTTGTCAGGGAGGCCCTGACAACTATAACAGATAGTGATGGTGATTCACCTGGTGATGGTGATTCCCCTGAGGGCCAGTAATCTGCCCTCTGCCTCGGAACCAGCCTCCATCCCCGTATGCCGACTCAGTGTTTACACAACATTCATACTTCCCAAGCTCACCTATGCCTCCCCCACCTGGTCTTCCTCCCTAAATGCCACACAACGTAAACACCTAGAAAAAGTGCAAAAGAGGGCATGCAAGATTATTCTCTCCCCTTCCTACTCCACATATCAAGAAGCGCTCAACACACTGACCCTTTCGACTCTCACACATCACCACGACCTCAACTGGAATTTGGTAAGCTTCTACACCATCCTCGACACAGCTCTCTACCACCTGAGATCCCTAGCCGGTAACATTTAGAGCACCACAGCATCCAGCCCCATCGTGCCTGAACTGATAAGCTATAAGAACAGCTTTAGTTCAACCATTGTAAAAATTATCAATAACATAATAAGCCGGTATATTCACTCCCAGTAAACACTACTCCTTACACTGTCACTATGTTGAAATGAACTGTAGTTTGAGCTTTTCCCCATCTAGTTATTATATATCTTATTTGTATCACTTATGTTACTTGTATATTATTTGTAATTCGAAACCCATTCCCCAAATATGTAACTGTATATTTTCAGCCTTCTGGCTGCCAAGCTCTTTCAATAAACCGTTAATTATTATTATTATTATTATCTCTTCTACTAACGTAAGTGTTCAACATAACTTTTAGTTTTCCTAACCTAACCTTTATTTTTCCTAACTTAACCTTTATTTTTCCTAACCTAACCTCTTCTATATACTTGTTTGTGCATACCATCATAAAGTTAAGATAAAATTTTTACTACAACATAGTTGTGTGTCGTCAAAAAGTGGAGTTTGGGGGTCGGGCCAGTCTCTATTGGAATTAATCCCATATGTTCTGTTGTTCACTTAACGCGGTTTTCACTTAACACGGTACCCTGTGGGTTCAATTGACCGCGTTAAGCGGGGTACTACTGTATATATATATATATATATATATATATATATATATATATATATATATATATATATATATATATATATATATATATATATATATATATATATATATATATATATATATATATATATATATATATATATATATATATACAGTGGGGTATGCTATAACGAACGGATCCTACTACGAATATTCCTATAACGAACGGTTTTACCTATAAAATTGAGAATGCTATAACGAACGCAACTCCTACAATGAACGCGGATGAATACGGGACTATTTCACCTGGCGCATGAATATTGTTGTACCGCGACCCACAACAAGAGCGTCAGGCGCCATCTTTGTCTCATTGTGTAGCCAGTGCACCACTGTTATTGGTGGAAATTCGTGTTATTTGTATAACTATTTTGTTATACAAGTATACAATTGTAAGAATGAGTCGTCCAAAGCGAGTGAGAAAGCTAATAACCCTTGAAACTAAGAAAGAAATTATAAAGAAACGTGAGATTGGAAGAAGCATTGCGAAACTTAGTGATGAATATGGGATGGCTAAATCGACTACTGTATATGTACGATTTTGAAGAATAAAGAAGAGTTAAAAACTGTGCAAGTGGCTAAGGGAATCTTTAGACTTAGCAAAGCAAGGTGTAATGTGATTGAAGAGATGGAAAATTTACTCCTAGTGTGGATAAAGGAGAAACAAATGGCAGGTGGTAACATTAGTGAAGCTATAATTTGTGAGAAGGCTAAACAATTGTTTGAGGACCTTAAAGCCAAGACTCCCAGTGGAAGTGATAGTGATGTGCCAGTGTTTAGGGGTACCTGCATGCTGAATAACACTAAGGTAAGATAAAGTACCGTATTTTTTACATTTTCCGCAGAATTTTTTCAGTGTTAAGTGGTTGTATTTGGGGGCCTGGAACGGATTAATCCTATAACGAACGAGGTTCTGGAACCAATTACGTTCGTTATA
>NW_024718098.1:0-12422 GCF_018991925.1 Homarus americanus
CTTTGTTATACTCGATGAGGAGCTTTTGTTATACTCGATCAGGGGACTTTGTTATACTCGATCAGGGACTTTGTTATACTCGTTCAGGGGACTTTGTTATACTCGATCACTGGACTTTGTTATACCTGATCAGGGGACGTTATTATACTCGATCAGGGGACTTTGTTATACTCGATGAGGGGCTTTGCATACTCGATCAGAGGGCTTTGTTATACTCTATCAGGGGACTTTGTTATACTCGATCAGGGCGTTTGTTATACTTGATGAGGGGCCTTTGTTATACTCGATCAGGGAGCTTTGTTATACTCGATGAGGGGGCTTTGTTATACTTGATCAGGGGACTTTGTTATACTCGATCAGGGATCTTTGTTATACTCGTTCAGGGGTCTTTGTTATACTCGTTCAGGGGACTTTGTTATACTCGATCAGGGGACTTTGTTATACTCGATCAGGAGACTTTCTTTACTCGATAAGGGGACTTTGTTATACTCGATGAGGGGGCTTTCTTATACTTGATTAGGGGACTTTGTTATACACGATCAGGGGACTTTGTTATACTCGATGTGGGGCCTTTGTTTTCCTCTATCAGATGACTTTGTTATACTTGATCTGGGGACTTTGTTATATCTGATGAGGGGTCTTTGTTATACTCGATCAGGGGACTTTGTTATCCTCGATCAGGGGACTTTGTTATACTCGATGAGGGGCCTTTGTTATAGTCGATCAGGGGGCTTTGTTATACTCGATCATGGTCTTTGTTATACTCGATTAGAGGGCTTTGTTATACTCGATCAGGGGACTTTTTTATACTCGATCAGAGGCGTTTGTTATCCTCGATAAGGGGCCTTTGTTATACTCGATGAGGGGGCTTTGTTATATTTGATCAGGAGACTTTGGTATACTCGATCAGGGGCCTTTGTTATGCTCGATCAGGGAGCTTTTTTATACTCGATAAGGGGGCTTTGTTATACTTTATCAGGGGACTTTGTTATACTCGATCAGGGATCTTTGTTATACTCGATCAGGGGTCTTTGTTATAATCGTTCAGGGGACTTTGTTATACTCGATCAGGGGACTTTGTTATACTCGATTAGAAGACTTTCTTATACTCGATGAGTGTACTTTAATATTCTCGATCAGGGGCTTTTGTTATACTCGATCAGGGGCCTTTGTCATTCTCGATAAGGGTACCTTGTTATACTCGATCAAGGGACTTTGTTATACTCGATCAGGGGACATTGTTATACTCGATCAGGGGACTTTGTTATACTCTATCAGGGGACTTTGTTATACTCGATCTGGGGAATTTGTTATACTCGATCAGGGGACTTTGTTATAATCGATCAGGGAACGTTATTATACTCGATCAGGGGACTTTGTTATACTCGATAAGGGCAGCATTATACTTGATCAGGGGACTTTGATACTCGATCCAGGACTTTGTTATAGTCGATGAGGCCTTTGTTATACTCGATCAGGGGACTTTGTTATACTCGATCAGGGGACTTTGTTATACTCGTTCAGGGGACTTTGTTATATACTCGATCAGGGGACTTTGTTATACTCGATAAGGGGCCTTTGTTATACTTGATCAGGGGACTTTGTTATACTCGATCAGGGGACTTTGTTATACTCGATGAGGAGCCTTAGTTATACTCGATCAGGTGACTTTGTTATACTCGATCAGGGGACTTTGTTATACTCGTTCAGGGGACTTTGTTATACTCGATCAGGGGACTTTGTTGTACTCGATCAGGGGGCTTTGTTGTACGCGATGAGGGGCCTTGTTATACTCGATAAGGGGCCATTGTTATACTCGATCAGGGGACTTTCTTATACTCGATAAGGGGACTTTGTTATACTCGATGAGGGGGCTTTGTTATGTTTGATCAGGGGACTTTGCTATACTCGATAATGGTTCTTTGTTATTCTTGATCAGGGGACTTTGTTATACTCGATCAGGGGACTTTGTTATACTCGATCAGGGGACTTTGTTTCACTCGATCAGGGGTATTTGTTTTACTCGAAAAGGGGCCTTTGTTATACTCGATAAGGGGACTTTGTTATACTCGATCAGGGGACTTTGTTATACTCGATCAGGGGACTTTGTTATACTCGCTCAGGGGACTTTGTTATACTCGATCAGGGGACTTTGTTATACTCGATCAGGGGACTTTGTTATACTCGATCAGGGAACGTTATTATACTCGATCAGGGGACTTTGTTATACTCGATGAGGGCCTTTGTTATACTTGATCAGGGGACTTTGTTATACTCGATTAGGGGACTTTGTTATACTCGATCAGGGGCCTTTGTTATACTCGATGAGGAGCCTTTGTTATACTCGATCAGGGGACTTTGTTATACTCGATCAGGGGACTTTGTTATACTCGTTCAGGGGACTTTTTTATACTCGATCACTGGACTTTGTTATACTTGATCAGGGGACTTTGTTATACTCGATCAGGGGAATTTCTTATTTTCGATGAGGGGGCTTTGTTACACTCGATAAGGGTACCTTGTTATACTCGATCAAGGGACTTTGTTATACTCGATCAGGGGACATTGTTATACTCGATCAGGGGACTTTGTTATACTCGATCAAGGGACTGTTATACTCGATCAAGGGACTTTGTTATATACTCGATCAGGGCCTTTGTTATATACTCGATGAGGGGGCAGCACTGTTATACTCGATCAGGGAGACTTTTGTTATATACTCGATCAGGGGACTTTGTTGTACTCGATCAGGGGCTTTGTTGTACTCGATGAGGGTCTTGTTATAGTCGATACGGGGCCATTGTTATTTACTCGATCGGGGACTTTGTTGTTATACTCGATAAGGGGACTTTGTTATACCGATGAGGGCTTTGTTATACTTTATTAGGGGACTTTGTTATACTCTATGAGGGCACTTTGTTATACTCGATCAGGGATCTTTGTTATACTCGTTCAGGGGGCTTTGTTATACTCGGTCAGGTGACTTTGTTATACTCGATGAGGGGCTCTGTAATACTCTATCAGGGGACTTTGTTATACTAGATCAGGGATCTTTGTTATACTCGTTTAGGGGGCTTTGTTATATTCGATCAGAGGAGTTTCTTACACTCGATCAGGGGACTTTCTTACACTCGATCAGCGGAATTTGTTATTTTCCATGAGGGGGCTTTGTTACACTCGATTAGGGGACTTTGTTATACTCGATCAGGGAACTTTGTTATACCCGATCAGTGGACTTTGTTTTTTTCGATAAGGGGACTTTGTTATACTCGATCAGGGGACTTTGTTATACACGATCAGGGGACTTTGTTATACTCGATTAGGGGACTTTGTTATACTCGATTAAGAGGCTTTGTTATGCTTGATCAGGGGACTTTGTTATACTCGATCAGGGGCCTTTGTTGTACTCGATGAGGGGCCTTTTGTATACTCGATCAGGAGACTTTGATATAGTTGATCAGAGCAGATCAGTGGACTTTGTTATACTCGATCAGGGGACTTTAATATACTCGATCAGGGGACTTTGCTATACTCGATGAGGGGCCTTTGTTATACTCGATCTGGGGCCTTTGTTTGTCGATCAGGGGACTTTGTTATACTCGATGAGGGGACTTTCTTACACTCGATCAGGGGAATTTGTTATTTTCGATGAGGGGGCTTTTCGGTATACTCGATCAGGGGCTTTATGTGATCCTCGATCAGCGGCCGTTGTCATTCTCGATAAAGGGTACCTTGTTAAACTCGATCAAAGGGGAATTTGTTATACTCGATCAGGGGACATTGTTATACTCGATCAGGGGACATTGTTATACTCGATCAGGGGACTTTGTTATATATACTCGATCAGGGGACTTTTGTTATACTCGATCCAGGGGACTTTGTTATACTCGATCAAGGGGACTTTGTTATACTCGATCAGGGTACGTTATTATATACTCGATCAGGACTTTGTTATACTCGATAGAGGGCCTTTGTTATACTTCATCAGGGGACTTTGTTATACTCGATCAGGGGACTTTGTTATACTCGATGAGGCAGAGTATACTCGATCAGGGAACTTTGTTATACTCGATCAGGGGACTTTTGTTATATACTCGTTCAGGGGCTTTGTTATACTCGATCAGGGAACTTTGTTATACTCGATCAGGCGACTTTGTTATACTCGATCAGTGGCCTTTGTTATACTCGATGAGGAGCCTTTGTTATACTCGATCAGGGGACTTTGTTATACTCGATCAGGGGACTATGTTTTACTCGATCAGGGGGCTTTGTTGTACTCGATGAGGGGCCTTGTTATACTCGATAAGGGGCCATTGTTATACTCGATCAGGGGACTTTCTTATACTCGATGAGGGGACTTTTTATACTCGATGAGTGGACTTTAATATACTCGATCAGGGGACTTTGCTATACTCGAGGAGGGGACTTTGTTATACTCAATCAGGGGACTTTGTTATACTCGATAAGGGGCCTTTGTTATACTCGAACAGGGGCCTTTGTTATACTCGAACAGGGGCCTTTGTTATCCTCTATGAGGGGGCTTTGGTATACTCGATGAGGGGGCTTTGTTAAAATCGATCAGGGGTCTTTGTTATACTCGATCAGAGGGCTTTGTTATACTCGATCAGGGGGCTTTGTTATACTCGATTAGGGGCTTTTGTTATACTCGATCAGGGGCCTTTGTCATTCTCGATAAGGGTACCTTGTTATACTCGATCAAGGGACTTTGTTATACTTGATCAGGGGACTTTGTTATACTCGATGAGGGGCCTTTGTTTTACTCTATCAGATGACTTTGTTATCCGCGATCAGGGGACTTTGTTGTACTCGATGAGGGGGCTTTGTTATACTTGATCAGGGGACTTTGTTATTCTCGATCAGGGGACTTTGTTATGCTCGATCGTGGGGCTTTGTTATACTCGATCAGGGGACTTTGTTATACTCGATGAGAGCCTCTGTTTTACTCTATCAGATGACTTTATTATACTGGATCTGGGGACTTTGTTATACATGATGAGGGGCCTTTGTTATACTCGATCAGGGGACTTTGTTTTACTCGAACAGGGCACTTTGTTTTACTCGATCAGGGGACTTTGTTTTACTCAATCAGGGGACTTTGTTATACTCGATCAGGGGGCTTTGTTATACTCGATCAGGGGATTTTGTTATACTCGATCAGGGGACTTTGTTTTACTCGATCAGGCGACTTTGTTATACTCGACCAGGGGCCTTTGTTATACAGGATCAGGGGCCTTTGTCATACTCGATAAGGGGACTTTGTTATACTTGATGAGGGGCCTTTGTTATACTCGATGAGGGGACTTTGTTATACTCGATTAAGGGACATTGTTATACTCGATGAGGGGACTTTGTTATAGTCGATCAGGGGACTTTGTTATACTCGATCAGAGGGCTTTGTTATACTCGATCAGGGGGCTTTGTTATACTCGATCAGGGGCGTTTGTTATACTTGATGAGGGACCTTTGTTATACTCGATCAGGGAGCTATGTTATACTCGATGAGGGGGCTTTGTTATACTTGATCAGGGGACTTTGTTATACTCGATCAGGGGCCTTTCTTATACTCGATCAGGGAGCTTTGTTATACTCGATCAGGGGGCTTTGTTATACTTTATCAGGGGACTTTGTTATACTCGATCAGGGATCTTTGTTATACTCGTTCAGGGGTCTTTGTTATACTCGTTCAGGGGACATTGTTATACTCGATCAGGGGACTTTGTTATACGCGATCAGGAGACTTTCTTATACTCGATGAGAGGACTTTTTATACTCGATGAGTGGACTTTAATATACTCGATCGGGGGACTTTGCTATACTCGATGAGGGGCCTCTGTTATACTCGATGAAGGGACTTTGTTATACTCGATCAGGGGCCTTTGTTATACTCGATCAGGGACTTTGTTTTACTCGATCAGGGACTTTGTTTTACTCAATTAGGGGACTTTGTTGCATACTCGATCAGGGGGCTTTGTTATACTCGATGAGGGGCTTTGTTATACTCGATTAGGGGACTTTTATTTATACTCGATCAGAGGACTTTGTTATACTCGATCAGGGGCCTTTGTTATACTACTCGATGAGGAGCCTTTGTTATATACTTCGATCAGGGACTTTGTTATACTCGATCAGGGGACTTTGTTGTACTCGATCAGGGGGCTTTAGTACTCGATGAGGGGCCTTGTTATACTCGATAAGGGGCCATTGTTACACTCGATCAGGGGACTTTGTTATACTCGATAAGGGGACTTTGTTATACTCGATGAGTGGCTTTGTTATACTTTATCAGGGGCCTTTGTTATAGTCTATGAGGGCACTTTGTTATACTCGATCAGGGATCTTTGTTATACTCGTTCAGGGGGCTTTGTTATACTCGGTCAGGTGACTTTGTTAGACTCGATGAGGGGCTTTGTAATACTCTATCAGGTGACTTTGTTATACTCGATCAGGGATCTTTGTTATACTCGTTTAGGGGGCTTTGTTATACTCGATCAGAGGAGTTTCTTACACTCGATCAAGGGACTTTCTTACACTCGATCAGGGGAATTTGTTATTATCGATGAGGGGGCTTTGTTACACTCGATTAGGGGACTTTGTTATACTCGACCAGGGAACTTTGTTATACCCGATCAGTGGACTTTGTTTTACTCGATCAGGGGACTTTGTTATACTCGATCAGGCGACTTTGTTATACACGATCAGGGGACTTTGTTATACTCGATTAGGGGACTTTGTTATACTCGATTAAGAGGCTTTGTTATGCTTGATCAGGGGACTTTGTTATACTCGATCAGGGGCCTTTGTTGTACTCGATGAGGGGCCTTTGTTATACTCGATCAGGGGACTTTGTTATAGTTGATCAGGGCAGATCAGTGGACTTTGTTATACTCGATCAGGGGACTTTAATATACTCGATCAGGGGACTTTGCTATACTCGATGAGGGGCCCTTGTTATACTCGATCTGGGGCCTGTGTTTGTCGATCAGGAGACTTTGTTATACTCGACCAGGGGCCTTTGTTATACTCGATCAGGGGACTTTTTATACACAATATGGGGACTTTGTTCTACTCGATCAGGGGCCTTTGTTATACTCGTCAGGGAACTTTGTTATACCCGATCAGTGGACTTTGTTTTACTCGATCAAGGGACTTTGTTATACTCGATCAGGCGACTTTGTTATACTCGATCAGGGGACTTTGTTATACACGATCAGGGGACTTTGTTTTACTCGATCAGGGACTTTGTTGTACTCGATGAGGGGGCTTTATTGTACTCGTTCAGGGGCCTTTGTTATAATCGATAAGGGGCCATTGTTATACTCGATCAGGGAAATTTGGTATACTCGATCAGGGGACTTTGTTATACTCGATGAGGGGCCTTTGTTATACTTGAATAGGGGGACTTTTGTTATACTCGATCAGGGGACTTTGTTATACTCGATGAGGGCCTTTGCTTTTACTCTATCAGATGACTTTGTTATACTGGATCTGGGGACTTTGTTATACCTGATGAGGGCCTTTGTTGCGCCTCGATCAAGGGACTTTGTTTTACTCGATCAGGGGACTTTGTTTTACTCGATCAGGGGACTTTGTTTTACTCGATTAGGGGACTTTGTTATACTCGATCAGGGGGCTTTGTTATACTCGATCAGGGGATTTTTTTTTACTCGATCAGGGGCCTTTGTTTTACTCGATCAGGCGACTTTGTTATACTCGACCAGGGGCCTTTGTTTTGCTGGATCAGGGGCCTTTGTTACACTCGATGAGGGAGCTTTGTTATACTCGATAAGGGGCTTTGTTATACTCGATCAGGGTATTTGTTTTACTGATAAGGGGCCTTTGTTATACTCGATTGGGGGACTTTGTTATATATTAGGGGCCTTTGTTATACTCGATGAGGGCTTTCTTATACTCGATCAGGGGACTTTATTTATAGTCGATTAGGGGCTTTTGTTATACTCGATCAGGGGTCTTTGTTATACTCGATCAGGGGCTTTGTTATACTCGATCAGGGACTTTTTATACTCGATCCAGAGGCGTTTTGTTATACTCGATCATGGGCCTTTGTTATACTCGATGAGGGGGCTTTGTTATATTTGATCAGGAGACTTTGTTATACTCGATCAGAGGCCTTTGTTATACTCGATCAGGGAGCTTTGTTATACTCGATAAGGGGGCTTTGTTATACTTGATCAGGGGACTTTGTTATACTCGATCAGGGATCTTTGTTATACTCGATCAGGGGTCTTTGTTATACTTGTTCAGGGGACTTTGTTATACTCGATCAGGGGACTTTGTTATACTCGATCAGAAGACTTTCTTATACTCGATGAGGGGACTTTTTATACTCGATGAGTGGACTTTAATATTCTCGACCAGGGGACTTTGCTATACTCGATGAGGGGCCTTTGTTATACTCGAACAGGGGCCTTTGTTATACTCGAACAGGGGCCTTTGCTATCCTCTATGAGCGGACTTTGTTATACTCGATGAGGGGGCTTTGTTAAAATCGATCAGGGGTCTTTGTTATACTCGATCAGGGGGCTTTATTATTCTCGATCAGGGGACTTTGTTATACTCGATCAGGGGCTTTTGTTATACTCGATCAGGGGCCTTTGTCATTCTCGATAAGGGTACCTTGTTATACTCGATCAAGGGTTATTGTTATACTCGATCAGGGGACATTGTTATACTCGATCAGGGGACTTTGTTGCGCCATCTATCAGGGGACTTTGTTATACTCGGTCACCAGGGACTTTGTTATCTCACGATCAGGGGACTTTGTTATACTCGATCAGGGGCGTTTGTTATACTTGATGAGGGGCCTTTGGTATACTCCATCAGGGAGCTTTGTTATACTCGATGAGGGGGCTTTGTTATACTTGATCAGGGGACTTTGTTATACTCGAACAGGGGCCTTTGTTATACTCGATCAGGGAGCTTTGTTATGCTCGATCAGGGGGCTTTGTTATACTTGATCAGGGGACTTTCTTATACTCGATCAGGGATCTTTGTTATACTCGTTCAGGGGTCTTTGTTATACTCGTTCAGGGGACTTTGTTATACTCGATCAGGGGACTTTGTTATACTCGATCAGGGAGCTTTGTTATACTCGATGAGGGGGCTTTGTTATACTTGATCAGGGGACTTTGTTATACTCGATCAGGGGCCTTTGTTATACTCGATCAGGGAGCTTTGTTATACTCGAGCAGGGGGCTTTGTTATACTTGATCAGGGGACATGGTTATACTCGATCAGGGATCTTTGTTATACTCATTCAGGGGTCTTTGTTATACTCGTTCAGGGGACTTTGTTATACTCGATCAGGGGAGTTTGTTATACTCGATCAGGAGACTTTCTTATACTCGATAAGGGGACTTTGTTATACTCGATGAGGGGGCTTTCTTATACTTGATTAGGGGACTTTGTTATACTCGATCAGGGGACTTTGTTATACTCGATGTGGGGCCTTTGTTTTCCTCTATCAGATGACTTTGTTATACTTGATCTGGGGACTTTTTTATATCTGATGAGGGGTCTTTGTTATACTCGATCAGGGGACTTTGTTTTACTCGATCAGGGGACTTTGTATTACTCGATCAGGGGACTTTGTTTTACTCAATTAGGGGACTTTGTTATACTCGATCAGGGGGCTTTATTATACTCGATGAGGGGCTTTGTTATACTCGATTAGGGGACTTTGTTATACTCGATCAGAGGACTTTGTTATACTCGATCAGGGGCGCTGTTATACTCGATGAGGCCTTTGTTATACTCGATCAGGGGACTTTGTTATACTCGATCAGGGGACTTTGTTGTACTCGATCAGGGGGCTTTAGTACTCGATGAGCGGCCTTGTTATACTCGATAAGGGGCCATTGTTACACTCGATCAGGGGACTTTGTTATACTCGATAAGGGGACTTTGTTATACTCGATGAGGGGCTTTGTTATACATTATCAGGGGACTTTGTTATAGTCTATGAGGGCACTTTGTTATACTCGATCAGGGATCTTTGTTATACTCGTTCAGGGGGCTTTGTTATACTCGGTCAGGTGACTTTGTTAGACTCGATGAGGGGCTTTGTAATACTCTATCAGGTGACTTTGTTATACTCGATCAAGGGATCTTTGTTATACTCGTTCAGGGATGCTTTGTTATACTCGTTCAGGGGACTTTGTTACTCGATCAGGGGACTTTGTTATACTCGATCAGGAGACTTTCTTATACTCGATAAGGGGACATTGTTATACTCGATGAGGGGGCTTTCTTATACTTGATTAGGGGACTTTGTTATACTCGATCAGGGGCCTTTGTTATACTCGATGTGGGGCCTTTGTTTTCCTCTATCAGATGACTTTGTTATACTTGATCTGGGGACTTTGTTATATCTGATGAGGGGTCTTTGTTATACTCGATCAGGGGACTTTGTTTTACTCGATCATGGGACTTTGTTTTACTCGATCAGGGGATTTTGTTTTACTCAATTAGGGGACTTTGTTATACTCGATCAGGGGGCTTTGTTATACTCGATGAGGGGCTTTGTCATACTTGATTAGGGGACTTTGTTATACTCGATCAGAGGACTTTGTTATACTCGATCAGGGGCCTTTGTTATACTCGATGAGGAGCCTTTGTTATACTCGATCATGGGACTTTGTTATTCTCGATCAGGGGACTTTGTTGTACTCGATCAGGGGGCTTTAGTACTCGATGAGGGGCCTTGTTATACTCGATAAGGGGACTTTGTTATACTCGATGAGGGGCTTTGTTATACTTTATCAGGGGACTTTGCTATACTCTATGAGGGCACTTTGTTATACTCGATCAGGGATCTTTGTTATACTCGTTCAGGGGGCTTTGTTATACTCGGTCAGGTGACTTTGTTATACTCTATGAGGGGCTTTGTAATACTCTATCAGGTGACTTTGTTATACTCGATCAGGGATCTTTGTTATACTCGTTTAGGGGGCTTTGTTATACTCGATCAGAGGAGTTTCTTACACTCGATCACGGGAATTAGTTATTTTCGATGAGGGGGCTTTGTTACACTCGATTAGGGGACTTTGTTATACTCGATCAGGCGACTTTGTTATACACGATCAGGGGACTTTGTTATACTCGATTAGGGGACTTTGTTATACTCGATTAAGAGGCTTTGTTATGCTTGATCACGGGCCTTTGTTATACTCGAACAGGGGCCTTTGTTATACTCGATTAAGAGCTTTGTTAGCATGCTTGATCAGGGGACTTTCATTTATACTCGATCAGGGGCCTTTGTTTTACTCGATGAGTTGCCTTTGTTATATACTCGATCAGGGACTTTGTTATAGTTGATCCAGGGCAGATCAGTGAACTTTGTTATACTCGATCAGGGGACTTTAATATACTCGATCAGGGGACTTTGCTATACTCGATGAGGGGCCTTTGTTATACTCAATCTGGGGCCTGTGTTTGTCAATCACGGGACTTTGTTATACTCTACCAGGGGCCTTTGTTATACTCGATCAGGGGACTTTTTTATATACAATATGGGGACTTTGTTATACTCGATCAGGGGCCTTTGTTATACTCGATCAGGGAACTTTGTTATACCCGATCAGTGGACTTTGTTTTACTTGATCAGGGGACTTTGTTATACTCGATCAGGCGACTTTGTTATACTCGATCAGGGGACTTTGTTATACACGATCAGGTGACTTTGTTTTACTCGATCAGGGACTTTGTTGTACTCGATGAGGGGGCTTTGTTGTACTCGATCAGGGGCCTTTGTTATACTCGAAAAGGGGCCATTGTTATACTCGATCAGGGAAATTTGTTATACTCGATAAGGGGACTTTGTTATACTCGATGAGGGGGCTTTGTTATACTTGAATAGGGGACTTTGTTATACTCGATCAGGGGACTTTGTTATACTCGATGAGGGGCCTTTGCTTTACTCTATCAGATGACTTTGTTATACTGGATCTGGGGACTTTGTTATACCTGATGAGGGGCCTTTGTTATACTCGATCAGGGGACTTTGTTTTACTCGATCAGGGGACTTTGTTTTACTCGATCAGGGGACTTTGTTTTACTCAATTAGGGGACTTTGTTATACTCGATCAGGGGGCTTTGTTATACTCGATCAGGGGATTTTTTTATACTCGAACAGGGGCCTTTGTTTTACTCGATCAGGCGACTTTGTTATACTCGACCAGGGGCCTTTGTTTTGCTGGATTAGGAGCCTTTGTTATACTCGATGAGGGGGCTTTGTTATATTAGATCAGGAGACTTTGTTATACTCGATCAAGGGCCTTTGTTATACTCGATCAAGGAGCTTTGTTATACTCGATAAGGGGGCTTTGTTATACTCGATCAGGGGACATTGTTATACTCGATGAGGGGACTTTGTTATAGTCGAT
>NW_024718099.1:0-18089 GCF_018991925.1 Homarus americanus
CTGATGGCACAAGCAGCAATGACAACAATAACGACGATGACAACAACAACAACAACAACAACATACTGTGTCGTCATACTGTATCGTTTTACTAACGAGTCATCTTTCCTATATAACCTTTTATCTCTTTTATGTAACCCAGAAATAATAATCCATCCATCACTATTTCTAAGTATACCGCGTCATGAAACAAGACATTACTGTACCTTGGCTACACACGTAACATATTGGACTACATTGTAGGGTTTGTGCTGGACCAATAGTGAGATATTTTATTGAAATTCCGATAACAGAAGAAGATAAAGGGTGAGATATGGGAGAGAGAGAGAGAGAGAGAGAGAGAGAGAGAGAGAGGGGAAGGGAAGGGGAGGTTGGGGGAAGAGTAGTGGGGAAAGAAACATCATAAGTGAACGAGGATAGGAGGAGGTAGAGAAAGGATTTGGGAAGAAAGAATTGAATAGTAGAAACGGAGGAGAATAAAACAGAGATGAACCAAATGGAAGATAGAAAGAAGAAGAGCAATTGATGGATAGAAAAAGCAGAAAAAGAAACAACTGAATAAAGAGAAAAGAAGAGCAGGAAAGACTAAGTTACGTAGGAAGAGAGAGAGAGAGAGAGAGAGAGAGAGAGAGAGAGAGAGAGATAAGAAAATAACGACCAAGGGGACAAAAGAGACAGAAAGCAATGGGAAAGAGATAAGGAAAGACAAGTGAAGACAGAATGAAGAAGGAGGAGGAAACAATGCGACAAGAGAATGAAGAAAAAGGTGGAAAACTGGTCCAGAACAAATGTGTAGGGAAAATGGCGATGACATATAGAAGAAACAGACAGAAGTGAGGAGGACAGAGGAGTGAAGAAGAAGGAGCTGAAAGAAACACAATAACATGGATGTAGGAAAGAGAGACGAGAAAGGACACAATGAAAGAGATTTAGTTTAAAAGCGAAAGAGTAGCGAGGGATTGAAACAGTGTGGTGTCGTCTAGGCTCCAGTATGACAAAGGACAAGTAGTGACGGCTTATATCTCCCAGAGGATAGTCCACAACTGTCAACATCCCTCAGTGTTGTATATCAGCGGTTGTCAGGACGAGTAACAGAAAATGTGGAGCCGCTGAGGAGTGAAAACCTTCTTATCCAACTGAATGATATTTATTGGTATGAGTTGGCGAGGTGTACCAACAGTGACATGTGGCTGAGTAGTGTGGTGGTGCAGTGATTCTGGGGTGGGTGGTGTGGTGGTGGCAGTGGTGGTGGTGCAGTGATTCTGGGGTTAGTGGGGGTGGTGGTGGTGGTGGTGGTGCAGTGGTTCTGGGGTGGGTGGTGGTGGTGGCAGTGGTGGTGGTGCAGTGATTCTGGGGCTAGTGGTGGTGGTGGTGGTAGCGCAGTGATTCTTGGGTGGGTGGTGGTGGTGGTGCAGTGATTCTTGGGTGGGTGGCGGTGGTAGTGCAGTGATTCTAGGTGGGTGGTGGCGGTGCGTGATTCTTGGGTGGGTGGTGGTGGTGGCAGTGGTGGTGGTGCAGTGATTCTGGGGTTAGTGGTGGTGGTGGTGGTGGTGGTGCAGTGATTCTGGGGTTAGTGGTGGTGGTGGTGGCAGTGGTGGTGGTGCAGTGATTCTGGGGTTAGTGGTGGTGGTGGTGGTGGTGATGGTGGTGCAGTGATTCTAGTTAATTAAATTTTAATTTTGCCACTTGCAGCTGCTAGTTTATTGTGCATCCTACACTCATCCTGTGAGCGGTAGCGCAATAGGATTACAGAGTAGAGTTCACAAAGGGTCTTTATAACTAACCCCCGTGGTCAGGATTTTATGGCATTGAATGTTTATCTTGCCATTAGAGATGAAGTGTTGTGCCATTTCACACACAGTGTGCTTGGACCTGTTCCTAAAAGGTTCTATCTTCACACAGTCAAGGACGGAGTGTTCGAGTGTGTGGCCATATGTCTGGCCAGATTCTGGGTGGTGGTGGTGGTGGTGGCGGTACGCCACAACAGTACACATACAGTATATATAGACCGGGTCCCACTTCTTCAGTATTATTATTAGGTTAGTTTAGGTTAGGTTAGGTTTATGTTTTGCTGTCAGATTGAGAATTGTTCTTATATATCTAAATAATTTCTGACTAAGGAAAAAATAAATTGCCGGCAATCAATAATGTCCATATATGACGTGCTTACACATACAGTACAAACAAAGCCTGTCTGGCTGTCTATCCCTGGTGTAATGGTCAGCGTGCTCGCCTTGCAAGCGAGCGGACCGGGTTTGATCCCCGGGCAGGGTGAAACTATGGGCAAGATTTTCTACGCCATTTGCCTCTGTCTACCCAGCAGTAATTGGGAACCTGGATGTTAATCGATTTGCGGATCGTATTTCGGGGTGATGGTTAACCAGTGTAGTTGGCGAGCTGTCTGGTCTTCTCGGACTATTCCTTGACAATGGGTCATGCAACTCGTTAACTTAGGATGTGGTTGTTATGTTGGCCTTAAACAAATTCACGCTCTAGGACCGGCCAACCTCGTTACACGAGGGGCAACCATTATGTATATATGTATGTATGTATGTATGCATGTATATATGTATGTATGTATTTATATATGTATGTATGTATTTATATATGTATGTATGTATAAATATAGCTCGAGAAGAGAGAGAACAGCCTTGCTCACACTTTACATATATACTCACCAGCATAACCTACACAGCTGCTGAAAGGAAGGAACGAATTCAGGAAAGAAACTGAAGATTCCATGAATATGTTTTTTTATATTGTCGTTGTTATGTTATTTATAAGAGAGTTTTAGTTGTGGCTGGTGTTAGGATATTATAATGGGAGGAAAGTGTAATAAAAGTGTTGTAAGGGAAAGTTGGATGAAAATATTCGGTAAAATATATTGATATGTCAACAAAAGATGCCATGATGACGAACAGAACCCAGAGACTGTAACACTAATGATAAGGTAAACACTATTGGACCTATTTACAACTACGTCTAAACTATGGATGGGAAGGAAGGAAGGAAGGAAGGAAGGAAGGAAGGAAGGAAGGAAGGTGAGAAACACCAGGGATAACAGAATCAGGGAGGCTAGATGAAGGATTTTTTCAAGATCCTGACACCAAACTGTGTGGTATATGTGGTAACTAGGAAGGAAAGGATTCATTAAGATTAACAAAAACAGAGACAAAGATGAGAAGGAACACAGTGAGGGATCTGTTGCAAGACTGTGATATAGTACACTCAACTTCCTCTCAACACACACAATAACATGTGAACTAAAAGAAAATGAATGGGAAGGGTAAGTTAGACGTTTACTAAATAGAAGAAGGACACTTCATTAATGTAGAGATAACAAGAGTAGTCATTGTTCTGGTGTTTTGGTGTGACGATGGAGGCAGATTCTTCCGACCCTTCCTACCCTTAAGTGTGACTTTTATTTATGTATACTTTCTGAATTTTTATTCCTGAGCACCATTTAGCCTTAAAACTAAAGCAATGATTAAATAATAGGAAATTCTGCCACTTTGCATCAGGAGGAGTAAACAAATGTATCTTTTGACGAAAATATATCAATGTTATACTCATAGTCACATTGGCTTCAGTCCCTTATTAGCGATCACACAAGACCAGTTTTGCCCCACAGCACAACACATTATCCTGTAGTCCAGGGAACAATCACACACCAATCATGAGTACAAGAGGCCAGGGGGAAATGATGCCAACTTTATGGGGCCGAGTAACTCAGCCAAGACTTGACTAAATGAATATAGGAGGAACAACCGAGTGTTTCATTACAGACATTGACCAGGGGGGGGGGGGCATCAGATACAGTAACAAGGTTAAAAGATTATGTGTAATTAAACGATGTTCCTTTAGGTTTATGGAAGAGACTGAGGAACTTTTCTTATATTTCAAACAACGATTATCTGGTTAAACATAAGGAATGTCTTTTGAAAGATAAGTCATCAACAACCGAGTGTGTGTTTTACGATATGAAAGTAAAAACCACAAACAGGAAAAAATATTAAAATAGATTCTTACATATACGAAACAAGACCTTCAGAGAGACTGGTGCAGCAGTAAAACAAGACCTTCAGAGAGACTGGTGCAGCAGTAAAACAAGACCTTCAGAGAGACTGGTGTAGCAGTAAAACAAGACCTTCAGAGGGACTGGTGCAGCAGTAAAACAAGACCTTCAGAGAGACTAGTGCAGTAAACAAGACCTTCAGAGAGACTGGTGTAGCAGTAAACAAGACCTTCAGAGAGAGACTGGTGTAGCAGTAAAACAAGACCTTCAGAGAGACTGGTGCAAGTTGGTGCACAAGACCTTCAGAGAGACTGGTGTTGCAGTAAAACAAGACCATCAGAGAGACTGGTGCAGCAATAAAACAAGACTTTCAGAGAAACTGGTGCAGCAGTAAAACAAGACCTTTCAGGAGAGAGACTGGTGCAGCAGTAAAAACAAGACCTTCAGAGAGTGGTGTAGCAGTAAAACAAGATCTTGAGAGAGACTGGTGTAGCAGCAAAACAAGACCTTCAGAGAGACTGGTGCAGCAGTAAACAAGACCTCAGAGAGACTGGTGCAGCAGTAAAACAAGACCATCAGGAGAGACTGGTGCAGCACAAAACAAGACCTTCAGAGAGACTGGTGTAGCAATAAAACAAGACCTTCAGAGAGAGTGGTGTAGCAGTAAAACAAGATCTTCAGACAGACTGGTGCAGCAGTAAAACAAGACCTTCAGAGACACTGGTGCAGCAGTAAAACAAGACCTTCAGAGAGAGTGGTGTAGCAGTAAAACAAGACCTTCAGAGAGACTGGTGCAGCAGTAAAACAAGACCTTCAGAGAGACTGGTGTAGCAGTAAAACAAGACCTTCAGAGAGACTGGTGTAACAGTAAAACAAGACCTTCAGAGAGACTGGTGTAACAGTAAAACAAGACCTTCAGAGAAACTGGTGCAGCATGAAAACAAGACCTTCAGAGAGAGTGGTGTAGCAGTAAAACAAGACCTTCAGAGAGACTGGTGTAGCAGTAAAACAAGATCTTGAGAGAAACTGGTGCAGCATGAAAACAAGACCTTCAGAGAGACTGGTGTAGCAGTAAAACAAGATCTTGAGAGAAACTGGTGCAGCATGAAAACAAGACCTTCAGAGAGACTGGTGTAACAGTAAAACAAGACCTTCAGAGAGACTGGTGTAGCAGTAAAACAAGATCTTGAGAGAAACTGGTGCAGCATGAAAACAAGACCTTCAGAGAGACTGGTGTAGCAGTAAAACAAGATCTTGAGAGAAACTGGTGCAGCATGAAAACAAGACCTTCAGAGAGACTGGTGTAAGCAGTAAAAACAAGATCTTTGAGAAACTGGTGCAGCAACAGCAAAACAAGACCTTCAGAGAGACTGGTGTAGCAGTAAACAAGATCTTTGAGAGAAACTGGTAGCATGGAAACAAGACCTTCAGAGAGACTGGTGTAGCAGTAAAACAAGACCTTCAGAGAGACTGGTGTAGCAGTAAAACAAGACCTTCAGAGAGACTGGTGTAGCAGTAAAACAAGATCTTGAGAGAAACTGGTGCAGCATGAAAACAAGACCTTCAGAGAGACTGGTGTAGCAGTAAAACAAGATCTTGAGAGAAACTGGTGCAGCATGAAAACAAGACCTTCAGAGAGACTGGTGTAGCAGTAAAACAAGACCTTCAGAGAGACTGGTGTAGCAGTAAAACAAGACCTTCAGAGAGACTGGTGTAGCAGTAAAACAAGACCTTCAGAGAGACTGGGTGTAGCAGTAAAACAAGACCTTCAGAGAGACTGTAGCAGTAAACAAGATCTTGAGAGAAACTGGTGCAGCATGAAAAACAAGACCTTCTTAAGAGACCAGCAGCAGTAAAACAAGACCTTCAGAGAAAGACTGGCGCGAGTAAAAACAAGGTATTCCTCTGAGACTGGCAAAACAAGACCTTCTAGAGAGACTAGTGCAGCAGTAAACATGACCTCAGAGAGGACTGGTAGCAGTAAAACAAGACCTTCAGAGAGACTGGTGTAGCAGTAAAAACAAGACCTTCAGGAGAGACTGCAGCAGCAGACCAGACTGCAGCAGTAAAAACAAGACTCTCAGAGAGACTGGTGCAGCAGTAAAAACAAGACCTTCAGAGAGACTGGTGCAGCAGTAAAACAAGACCTTCAGAGAGACTGGTGCAGCAGCAAAAAACAAGACCTTCAGAGGGACTCCTGTGCAGCAGTAAAATGTAAGACCTTCTAGAGAGACTAGCAGCAGTAAAATACATCTCGTGAGAGACTGCAGCAGTAAACAAGACCTCAGGAGAGACTGTGGTAGTAAAACAAGACCAGAGAGACTGGTGCAGGCAGTAAAACAAGACCTTCAGAGACTGTAGCAGTAAACAAGACTCTCAGAGAGACTGTGTAGCAGTGCAAACAAGACCTTCAGAGAGACCACTGGTGTGCAGTAAAACAAGACCTCAGAGAGACTGTGTGGTGCAAACAAGACCTTCAGAGAGACTGGTGCAGCAGCACACAAGACCTCAGAGACTGGGTGCAATATAAACAAGACCTTCAGAGAAACTGCAGCATTAAAAACAAGACCTTTCAGAGAGACTGGGCTGGTGTAGCAGTAAAACAAGAAGATCTTGAGAGAGACTGGTGCAGCAGTAAAACAAGACCTTCAGGAGAGACTGGTGCAGCAGTGCAGCCAAGTATCTCTGTGAGAGACTAAAAGCAGTAAAACAAGACCTTCAGAGAGAGATTGTGCAGTAGTACACAAGACTCAGAGAGACTGGTGTAGCAGTAAAACAAGACCTTCAGAGAGACTGGTGCGCAAAACATCTTTATCTAGAGTCACAAAATTTTACCCAAGAGAAACGAACATACTGGCTAATGAAGATTGAAGAGACCTCATCTAGAAGTGAAGAATGCTGTTATTATGATGGAATACTCATGTTTAGCTTAAATACCTGAGATAACATAACAACACGTACTGTACTGTCCCTCTGTGAAAAGTGTACAGCCAACAATAGCACAGTAGTGTAAGCAGTCGGGATGGTGAAACATTTTAGTGTTATTATGGATGTAAGTGAGACACAGGAAGTTAGTCTCCAGCACACACATTATGCCAGGGATATTGGGCAGTGCTGATAATACGTCATGGTTCTAAGCGGCCTCAATGGTCTGTATAGTTGTGGCCAATTGTTTGTGTAACTGTAATGTGGCGATACTTGTGTGTATATTGAGGTAATTTACAGTTTATTCCCTGGTAGAATTAAAAGCTGTGACATATATATTTAAAGCAGCACTAACATCAGAAGGAAGAGTTAAAAAAAGAAACACTTTAGAAGATTATCGTTTTTATAAATGTATAGTGTCAATGACTCTGGCCACGACACGAAAAATATAGTAACTTTCTTTAAATCCGTATGAACGCGCACGCGCACACATGTGTGTGTGTGTGTAAGGATGATGGTTGTATAACTGATCTTTCAACATTCCTCTGTTCATATTTTCCACCGAGTCATCTTATTAAAACTTTTGCCATCTCCGCCTTACAACATGTTACATGTATACTAAGAGATATAAACTATGTCAATAATACTATAATCTCTGGTAAGCTGAGACTCTCACACACAACATCGAAAAATATCTAACACTGTGAGGGAGACTTGACGCAGTGTAGCCCATTTAAGGTTACTGCCCTGCACCTGGACCAGGATATACGATATAGTCACAGCATAATCTGCCGTTTAAAAACCAAGAGTATTTCGTTTCTTTGACGATACACTCTCCCAATTGTCATATCAACAACAACAAAAATTTCAAACTAAGAATATCACATGTTTGGCAAAAGATTGTCTCTACTTCAGGCCAAACTTTAGCTTAGCTCAAAAAAAGTCCTAAGACATCTCCTGAACTACAAGCAAGAAACTAACCAAACAAAACAAATTTAATAACTGGAGAACCACCGAGTACCTTATCAATCACACAAGGCGATCTCACAGCAAATATGTTGAAGGAAATCTGCCGTAGATGCTGTGTAACCTGACCTCCTCCATTGGATTTGCAGAATTTTCAACATAGGACCTCAAACACATCCAACGAAGCCAAAGCGACGTTTTCAGCGCCTGGAGGATTCTCGGATGCGGGGACAGCGAGCCTCTTCTTTCGACATCATCAGATTTTTTATCCCATGGCCGCATGTCACCGTAACTTCAGCTCGATGCTGCAATACAGGAGGTCGAAACGCAGACAAGATAAAAGCAGCAGGTATGAGAATTCAGAACTTTGATCAAGGCAGCCGCACCTCAGAAACGCACAACCGTGAATGGGGACCGCGCAAGATGCTTTTACGCCAGACTCGGGCGGAGGTGCTATCCGAACAGAAGCAGCAGCCCAGAAGTTATGTTACAGCCTGATGAGATGTCGCCTGTCTCTTAGGTCGCCTTTGTTTCTGCCTCAGGGGAACGGAGAGCACGCCCCAAAGTCGACAACTGCTGCTGCAGATATTAACTATGAGGCAACAATCACCAAATGCCACAAAGACCATGGCTCCACTAACTCAACACAGCTAGGGATAGCTACTTATGTATTAGGATATATATCAAGGTGAATAAAGGTGGTGAAGGTATGGCTATAAGCGGAGTGTTGGAGGCCATAAAGTAATGCAAGTGTAGGGTAGTAGTATGACTTTGTGAAAAATCCTAAGAAGGTTCAAGTTTCAAAAGTTGTTCCAAACTCTAGTGATTAAAGATAATCATCATGCGGTGAACAACAATGTGAGGGAACCTTTATGACAAACACAAACCTGCTGATGTGTAAGTCATCTGTTTGTACTCAGTGACCTGAGTCTCCAAACTACCATCATAGAGCTTGCTGGATGTCACATTGGTAAGAGGGAGGGAAACACACCTGGGGCTACAAGGCTGCCACAGGTGAGGGGAGGGGAACACACCTGGGGCTGACAGCCAGGTGAGGGGAGGGAACACCTGGAAGGCTGATATGTCACACAGGAGGGGAGGAAACACACCTGGGGCTGATGGCGCCACGCATGTCAAGGAGAGGGGAACACACTAGGGTTGCTGGCGTCACAGGTGGGTGGGAGAGAACACACCTGGGGCCAGCTGGCGTCACATAGGTAAGGGGAGGGAACATTAATCTGTGGCTGCTGGCGTCACACAGGTGAGGGGAGGAGCACACCTGGGCTGCTGTCGTCACAGGTGGGGAGGGAACACGCCTGGGGCTGCTGGCGTCACACAGGTGAGGGGAGGCGACGCCTGGGGGCTGCTGGGAAGGCCACAGATGAGGAGAGGGGAACACGCCTAAAGAAAGCTAAGCTGCCATTAAGGTAAGGGGAGGGAACACACCTGTACCTGGCGTCAGCAGGGAGGGGCACGCCTAAAAGCTGGCGTCACACAGGTGTGGAGGGGGAACACGCCTGGGGCAGCTATGTCACACAGGTGAGGGGAGGGAACACGCCTGGGGCTGCTGGCGTCACACAGGTAAGGGAGGGAACACGCCTGGGGCAGCTGGCGTCACACAGGTGAGGGGAGGGGAACACACCTGGGGGCATCTAAGGTCACACAGGTAAGGAGGGGAAATGCCTGGGGCAGCTATGTCACACACAGGTGAGGGGAGGGGAACACACCTGGGGCTGCTAAGGCCACACAGGTGAGGGAGGGGAACACCTGGGGCAGCTGGCGTCACACAGGTGAGGGGAGGGGAACACGCCTGGGGCAGCTGGCGTCACATGGTAAGAGGGAGGGAAACACCGGGGTAGCTACTACACAGGTGAGGGAGGGGGAACACACCTGGGGCTGCTGGCGTCACACAGGTGAGAGGGGAGGGAATGACACCTAAAGGCAGCTAAGTCACACAGGTGAGGGGAGGGAACACACCTGGGGGCAGCTGGCGCTCACACAGGTGAGGGGAGGAACACGCCTGGGGGGCAGCGGTGCCCACAGGTGAGGGAGGGGAACACACTGGGGCAGCTGGCGTCACACAGGTGAGGGAGGAAACACACCTGGGCTACGGCGTCACATGATCACATACAGAGAAAATATAGATCAGAACTTCTAGTAAATTGTTGTCTAGAATAATAACTGACTTAGTGAACATGTTTTAAGATCTTTGTTGCCGAAAGAAAAACATGTAATAACATAAATAACATTAATTATGGAGGTTTTATTGCTCCTCTTCTCTCGCTCTCTCTGTCTGCATTGCCCTGCCTAACATATATATCCTGAAGGAAAATCGTGGGCTTTTACATAACCTTATCACAAAGTTAATGAAATAGCAATTCATATCAATACGATAAATATATTAATTTATTGACAGAATTATATTGAATTCAAAAAGCCATTCAGGTGAAGCAGTCAGTCTGACCAGGTGTTACTCCTAAAATATTACCAAGACTTGATCAAAGGAAATTCTATGTTAATTAATATTTCCTGATAATTATTTCAGTCATTAACGCGGGGTGGGAAAATACTAATGCTTGGAGTCTAATAATATGTTAAGGCCGAGGCCAGGAGGGTCAGTGGGTCAGGAGGTTCAGGAGGGTCAACAGAGTCAGGTGGGTCAGGAGGGCTCCAGGAGGCCAGGTGGGTCAGGAGGGTTCAGGAGGGTCAAGAGGAAACAGGGGTCAGGAGGGTCAGGTGGGCAGATGGAGCGAGGGGTCAGGAGGGCTGGCGTGGGTCAGGAGAGCCAGTGAGTCGTGGGAGTGTTGGTGGATCAGGTGGGTCAGAGGGACAAGAGAGTCAGAGGGTCAGGTGGGTGATGATGAGGTGGGTCAGGAGGGTCAAGTGGGTCAGGAGAGTCAGGTGAGCCGGGGAGTGTCAAGTGGGATCAGGTGGGTGAGGGGCCGGGAGGGTCTCAGTGGTCAGTGGGTCGGGAGGCCAGGAGTGTCGTGTGATCAGGTAGGTCGGGGAGGGTGAGGTGGATCAGGCAGGTGAGGTGGGTCGGGAGGAGAGGTGGGTCGGTGGGTCAGGATGGGTCGGGGCCAGGGTCAGGAGGGTTAGGTGGGTCAGGGTGGGTCGGGGTGGGTCAGGGGTGGTCAGGAGGGTTAGTGAGTCAGGAGGGTCAGGTGGGTCGGGTGGGTCGGGTGGGCTGGTTGGGCTGTGGGCCAGGTGGCCTTTTTCAGTTAACTTTCAGGTCTGTAAAGAGACGGTTGATGGGGTTGACGACCATGAAACAACAGGTCCTGGAGAGAGAGACAGTGACGATACCTGGTGTACAGTAGGGAAAGACTGGCACCCTACCTGGACACACATGTGGGAAGCGAAGGGAGGGAGGGGGAGGGGAGGGGAGGGGAGGGAGGAGGAGGGGAGGGAGGGGAAAAGAGGGGAGAGGGGGCAGGGAGGAGAGGGAAGTGGGGGAAAGGGGAAGCATGGGGGGAGGAGCAGGTAGGGTGGGAAGCAGGAGGAGGTGAGGGAAGCAGAGGGGAGGAGGCAGGGCAAAGGAAGCATGGAGAGGAGGAAGCAAGGGGGGAGCAGGGGAGGAGGCAGGGGGGAGCAAGGGGAGGAAGCAGGAGAGGGGAAGGAGCCAGGGGTGCTAAATGATGATACAGGATTCAGAACTGTGATTATTCACCCCTGCACATCGTGTCAACACACCGCTCCACCATTCACTTACAATAATTTAGTAATTTTGGTGAACGAAAAAAAATCACCGTATGAGCGTAAACATATGAAAGACATTATATAGGGAATAATTTACAGTATTTTCATTTTACATATGAATTGAGTCGTGCTCCTTTTGATTTTCGTTTGAGCGTCACTTTAATTTTTTTTTTCTTCTTCCTTTTTCCAGTGTTGGTTCACAAACACCTTTACTGAAAAAAATTATCATCATAGTCTTGTTTTGTTTTTGGTGTTCTATTATGAAATGTTGCCAGAAGACGCAAAGAGAATTGTATTGAATGTATATTTGGCAACATTAAGACACACAATATTTTGTCTGCCTGTCTGTCCTGTTTTGTCTGTCTTGTCTTTTTTGTCTTGTTTTGCCTGTCTTGTCAACTCTGTCTTGTCTGTCTGGACTTGTTTTGTATGTTATATTTTGTTTATCTTGTCTTTATGCCTTTGTTTTAATTGTCTGTCTTTTACTGGTTCAACTATCTTATCTAACTATCCATCTGTCTGTTCATGGCTAGCATTTCATCATATTCAATACAGCTTCATGGTGTTGAGACACATCTAGCGGTAAGACTAAACCTACATTGTTTATATCCTTAGCACCTTTATAAACTAGATCACTACAAGTTGGAAAATTAACAAATAAAGAGATCAAACAGTCTTATTTTCCTCGATAATTGGGAAACAAGACAAGATTATACCAACTGTTTATGACGAAGAAACTGGAACACGTACAGTACAGAACTAAACAAATAATGTATCGGAAATATTTTTAACATTCAATGTCATCAGATCATTTTACGCTAACCGCTCACAGGATGAATATGGGTGCACAATAAACAAGCCGTTGTATGTGGCAAAATTCAAGCGTATCCCGCCATCTTGATTACAACCAACAGAACACCACACTCCACACACACACACACACACACACACACACACACACCACCACACACACACACACACACATAGATTCCGAAGCTCCTCGGTCACCATAGACAACAAACTAAATTGAAACCACACGTCAGTGAAGTTGTCAAATCCCTCCAGTTTCCGTCTCCACCTCCTCCGCCGACTCAAGTCCCTGAGTTCCTGCACACGAGCTCTCAGTGTTTACACAACATTCACTCCCAAGCTCACCTATGCCTCCCCACCTGGTCTCCCTAAATGCCACACAACGTAAACACCTAGAAAAAGTGCAAAAGAGGGCATGAAGAATATTCTCCCCTTCCTACTCCACATATCAAGAAGCTCAACACACTGACCCTTCCCGACCATCACCACGACCTCATCTGCAAATTTGGTAAGAAGCACACCATCTCGACACCGGCTCCACTACCTGAGATCCCTAGTCCGAGAATTGCTGTTCACAACCGACCAGCCCATACGTACGAACTGATCGCTATAAGAACAGCCCAGTCCCAACCATTGTAAAAATTATAATAACTTGTAATAAACCAGTGTATTCACTCCCAGTAAACACTACTGTCACTATGTTGAAAATGAACTGTAGTTTGAGCTTTTCCCCATCTAGTTATTATATGTCTTATTTGTCACTTATGTTACTTGTATATTATTTGTAATTCGAAACCCATTCCCCAAATATGTAACTATATATTTTCAGCCTCTGGCTGCCAAGCTCTTTCAATAAACCGTTAATTATTATTATTATTATTATTATTATTAGATGATCAGTACGGATGGGCTTTACCTGAGCCCTGACAGAACATTACCGTTGTACTAATTTGTCAGGCGCGGTGAGGAAGTATAAGAGAGTGATTTGGGAAGTTATATTTATGTTCCATATAACATATTTATGGTTTATTAACCTGTGTGTGTGTGTGTGTGTATGCTTTGAATTTGAATTTCAATTTTGCACATACAGCGGATAGATCCACTTTTTGCACTCAGTAGCTAAGTTAATTTCCACGTATAGAAAACTAAACACACAAATGTGCTTGAATGTCCTCACGCAGGTGAATAACATAGTATGCGGCCAGGTGTATTGCCTCACACTGTTGTACTCACGCAGGTGTGAATAAGTCAACCTGTATGTATTGTATGTATATATCCAGAGAACTCATAATATTCCAGTATATAATGGATAGATGATAAGGATGAAAGTCTTAATTATAGATGAAATAAATCCATTGAGTAATACTGGGGAAGTGTTGTTAGTGATATTATAGAGAGAATTATAGTAAATATTGAAAGTGTATAGAGAGAGGTAGTGAAGGTTCTGAAAGGGTAGAGGGTGGATGAGGGTAGAGGATGGATGAAAGGTAGAGGATGGATGAGAGGGTAGAGGATGGATGAGAGAGTAGAGGATGGATGAAGGGGTAGAGGATGGATGAAAGGGTAGAGGATGGATGAAACGGAGAGGATGGATGAGAGAGAGGATGGAAAGGGTAGAGGATGGATGAAACGGTAGAGGATGGATGAAAGGGTAGAGGATGGATGAAAGATAAGAGGATCGATGAGAGGTAGAGGATGGATGAAAGGGTAGAGGATGGATGGAGAGGACTACGAGGAGGGCAGAGGATGGATGAGAGAGTAGAGGATGGATGAAAGGGGTAGAGGATGGATGAAACGGTAGAGGATTTGATGAGGGTAAAGGTGATGAAAGGGAGAGGGTTGATGAAAGGGCAGATGATGGATGAAACAGAGTGATGGATGAGGGTAGAGGATGGATGTAAGATTAGGAGGACGGATGAGGGTAGAGATGGATGAGAGGATGGATGAAAGGGTAGAGGGTGGATGAAAGGGTAGGGGTGGATGAAATGGTAGAGGGTGGATGAAAGGGTAGAGGATGATGAAAGGTTAGAGGGTGGATGAGAGGGTAGAGGATGGATGAAAGGTTAGGTGGATGAAAGGGTAGAGGGTGAATAGTAGAGGATGGATGAAAGGGTAGAGGATGGATGAAAGGGTAGAGGATGGATAAAAGGGAGAGGATGGATGAAAGGGAGAGGATGGATGAAAGGGTATAGGATGGATGAAAGGGTATAGGATGGATGAAAGGGTAGAGGATGGATGAAAGGGTAGAGGATGGATAAAAGGGTAGAGGATGGATGAAAGGGAGAGGATGGATGAAAGGGTAGAGGATGGATAAAAGGGTAGAGAATGGATAATAAGTAGAGGATGGATGAAAGGTATATATATATATATATATATATATATATATATATATATATATATATATATATATGTATATGTGTAATGTTCGCGTCAGTTGTCAGAGCAAGACGAGTCCTTAGTTAACCCGGGTATTTGGGAATTATCACTATTCTGATTGGTAAAATTAAACCTAAAAATACTACGATAATTAGCTAGAACAATGTGATGCTTAAATTTGCACGCTGATGGCAGAGGCAATGAAATTCAATCTTTACGGGAAGCTTTCGCTTTCCTGAGTAAAAGCCCAATTGGAAGATCAGTACTTCATGGATCTTGCAACATGACCCAGGCACTAAGTTTGCTCTCGCTGGACACACAAGGTTCAAGAATATGTGACACTTGATATATTTCTTGAACCATTTGACCTCATCATGTTATTGACCAAGTAAGTGAAGATCATCAAGAGTTTTTCTTTAGCTCCCAAAACTTCCTACAAGGTAAAGCTAAGACCACGACCAGCACATCCTCCAACTCCACATTGTAAACATCACATTCTGAGACTAATGATTGAGACAAAACAAATTACTGATGCGCTATGTAAAAATGCTGGTAGAGAAGGTCAAGTTAATAAAGAATGAATCAATATTACTTTTCTACAGGACTAAAACATATAATGCTATCCTTTCCAACATTATTTATTATAATATTTCCATACATTATACCTATAAAGTTATTTGTCTATCTGTCTGAAAATGTATAGTAGTGGTTTTAGAATATAAGCGTCTTAGAGGCAAGTAGTATCTGAGTAACCAAAAAGTGATAACCTGCCTGCAGTCTCTCTATTCAACTGTGACTACATCACCACTCTCAGATATGACCAATATTCTTCACATTAACTTTAACACACTTTACTTTCCTCCTCAATCAACTTCTTTTCCTCGACTGTCTGTCTCACTTTATTATCTAATCCTTCACTGTGTTGTGTTCCCTGGCTCTGTAGCTCGCCTGCCTCATAGTAAAGGACCTGGCCCTTATAGCAGCATACATGAAAACTCCAATCAACAGACGATCAAGTAAGATAATCCCAGGATAATATTATACCAGTTGGCGATAGATGAGTTAGTGCAGCTCTCTGTGGGGAGGGGGGGGTTGAGGTCAATGCAAGCAGACTCTCATCCATCGTCCTGTTCACCCTAGCAGCACAGTGAGTACCTGCTGTAAATCGAAAGTTGAATTCGTATTCAAGGGACAGAGTTGTCAGAGCTTCAATAACTTGTAGACATAAGCCATTGACTTCAGGCTTCGCCCTTGACTCTTCAGGCTACGCCCATAACTCATAGGACATAAAGGCAAGCATGCTTTCCTGTTGGGCTCATGTCACCACCTTAAAAAAAAAAAGGATGTGGGTGGGGGAGAGGTGCAAAATAAAAAAAAAAAAATAAAAAATCGATCTAAAGTGTTGGACATAATTTTTTTAGCTTTAATCAATATTTCCAACAAATGAAGACTTAAAAATAACATGTATATAGAGATTGCCATAAATGATTACCCTAAAAACAGTGGTAGACCATTCTTTAATCAGGAGTAATCATTTATGGACACCTAATGAAAGAGAGAGAGAGGAATTCATTATAGCTAAGAATCCTTTTTGGGCCATCCTGCTAAAATCCTCAGCCACCTTCAACTTTCTTATTTCAGGCTTATAATACGCGGGGCATCCAGACTAAAGTAAGTCTTTGCCTTTTCATCTTCAGTCATTATGTCACCCTATTCTCCGTCTTACACAAACTCTGGTTATGCAGCCATCTAACCTGATCCCTCATTATATATTTATTCCAGTTCTCCTTTGTCAAGGAAGGATCACGTGTCCATTCATGTGTTAAAGCCTTCCCTCCCCCCATCAACCACCGCGCCCCTGCCTTATACTTACACTTCCAGGAGCTCACATTATTTTGTCTCTTACATTCATTGCTCCACCAATCTCGATACTATCTTACTTTTCTTTACATACGAGTCAAATAGAATTATGTCCACAATGTATAATGTTAAGCCGTTGGTCTAGCGGATTTATGCACAACTAAATGATGAGCAAGTATGAAGGTTTAGAAAATTTTACCTTGTTTTAAAATCTGGTAAAGAAAGATGTGAAAATTAATGAAATTTTTTTTTACAGTAATTGGTGAGCTGGAAGTTGTGACTGTGTATTGCAAGCTGTTCCCTCCCTCTGAGTTGGTGTTAGGAAGCTCTCCAGCCGTAAAACTTTGCCCCAACACGCCTGACGACAAACCGGGTCAACAGAGCTGTGCCCATCCCTAGGTCTGTGCTGCATTATCTTGGCTGCCTGTACAGAGGTACGGGTGAGCGTTTTACAAGAATCATTTGTACTGGTGATTCCGTTTTTCGTCACAGATAATATTATCCAACGTTTTCCTCAAGGCTTAGTGAACTAGTAAACACTTTTCAAAAACAAAGTGACTGGAGTCGGTACGAAATTTATCAAAACAATTATATTTCTTACACTTTGAATCTTGGAACAAATTGGTCGTTCAAATATGTGATTTTCTTTCAGTCTCATATATTTTTAGGGAGAATGGTAATCGGGCAGAGATGAGCAGAGATGAATTACAGGTGAACAAATACAGCGTACAGAGAGATCTGTAACAGGAGGGAGTTTCATGGTAGTGAGGTGTAGGAATAAATTATAAGAGGGGAGAGATATGTTTGTGTACTGTACATGGCGCTTCAATATTGGTGTCATGTAAGGCAGCGACGAATAGAGTGACCGAGTTCAAATAGTCATTGTTATTTTAGAGGGATTTTGTGAGGGGCCTCGGTAAATGAGTTTATGCCGTCCCCAGGTGCACACAGGCAGAACATTGACACTACCAAAAGTGAAAACACTGAAAGATAGACACAGAAGGGAGTGAGAGGCGACTTGTTAACATGAGTTTTGTCGAGGTGATCTGAGAGGGACTGATAAACTCCTCCCTTACTATGACAGCCACATAGGATGTCAGTAACTGAGACCAAGATAGAAATAAAGACAGACAAACGAGACACAGTATTAGAAATGGAGGGCATTAGGAACCTTGAGTACAGAGACAGGTTAAAGCATCTTAATTTGTACTCCCTCGAGAGACGTAGAGTGAGGGGCGATATGATAGAGGTGTATAAATGGAAGTCAGGGCTGAACAACGGGACATTACAAAGGTACTCAAACTATACAACCAGGAGCGAACTCGTAACAATGGTTTAAAATAAGACAAATATAGATTTAGGCGCAAAATAGGTAAACATTGGTTTGGAAATAGAGTAGTGGACGAGTAGAACATTATTAGTAGAACATCATTAACTC
>NW_024718100.1:0-8908 GCF_018991925.1 Homarus americanus
GTGTCTCTGTCCCTAGATGGTTGCTCGGGGTGCTGGGTAGGTAGATCAGGACAATAGATGGCGTGGTTCGTAGTGCTAGGTGGAGGGTTCGTAAACACACTGAATCCAGACCAATTATTAACACCTGTATTTACATTTCAAGAGATGCTGACTATCACGTTACTTCACAGCTCAAAGTCATATCAAACGTAAGAGTTTTGTCCGACTTTGATACTCACTAACTAGAGATCCATCAGTGTCTCACAACAGGAGAAATATGCTGAATGTCAGAGTAAAACAAATACCAAATAAATACAATAGTACACAACACCCATCTCCATAGCTAGGAAGATCATTTTATTTTCACCAAACCGAAGAAACTTTTTTTTTTTTTTTTTTTATTGAGCATCCTTGCGTATGTGAAGCGCAAAAGCGTTTACAGCGTCCAACAGGAAGCATGCTAAGTTCATGCTTGCCTTATGTCTCATGAGTTAAGGGCGTAGCCTGAAGAGTCAAGGGCGTAGACTCGAAGAGTCAGTGGTTTATGTCAAAGCTATTGGAAGCTCCAACAACTTGTCCCTGAATCACGAATCTGCAACTTCGATTTACAACAGGTAATCTACTTTACTGCTAGGTGAACAGGGACTAATGGGGGCTAGGAAGTAAGTCCAGCACCAATCGAACCCGTGACATCTCGCTTGCGAGACAAGAACGGCACCAGCGCCCCTCTGAAGAAAACTGATCTCACACCTGGGGTCAGGGTCAGGTCTGAAAGGTGTTCATCGACTGCAGTGTGTAGAACAACACGGTGAAAATAAAGAACGAGACGTATCTCCTCAGGAATTCTCTCCAGAATTGGGCCAGCATGCCAATTGAATTTCCGGGAGAAACACAGATTCTCTCTTCCATCTGTAGAGGTTGACAACAATGAACACGACGGTCAGTCAGGGTCGACACCCAGTAATGTGTTGATTAAAAACTGATTCTTGTCTCGGAAAGAGTTATCGAGGTATAATTACTGAAATAAGAGGTAGGTTGTGACGGATGTTCTGATCTTGCACACCTAAATCATTCTAACCTAACCTACCCATTGCCTAATTGAGCCAAATTTACGGTAACCTATTCTTTCCCAACCAAATTTAAACTGTAACCAGACTCTAACTTAACCTAACCTAAACTAACCTAATATAACATACTGTTACCGAAACAAGTGACTAAAGTTAAAAACACATGCAACGTGGCTAATTAGCGATAACCCGAATCAAATCCTGTATTCAAGTACACGAATCACCTGAAAATCCCCCACCAGCTTATTTCAACTGGTGATTAAATTTAACGCTGCTTGGGAGGTTAGGAGATCCATTTACGCTATTCTTGATGACTTTTTCAGAACCCCCTGGAAGATAAAAACGAAGGTGAGAAGAGAGAGAGAGAGAGAGAGAGAGGTAGAGAGAGAGAGAGAGAGAATAAATGGGGGTTTATGTTGGTAATATCTTTTTTCATCTAAACCTTTTTATTTCTCTTTAAATGACATTTGTTCTAAATCGCTTATATTTCTCCTTTGAAATGCTGTTATTTTTCTCTTTCTAAACGCCTTTTCTCCCCAAAAGATTTTTATTCTTCTTGTACATCGCTCATTTAGACAGCGATTACCTCCGTTAAAAGCGATATCACCTCCAAACTATTATCACAACTAACACAACTTTCAACACCAATTCAACGATAACTACAAAAATCACGTATAACCTCACACTATTAAGTCCTCCCTCTCCCTCCCCTTGCGGATGTCGTGATGGGACGCGTATGACGAATCTGGTTTCTTCAACACGGAAGACTAAACTATCCGTGAGGCCACACTACAGTCTGTCTAGCTATCCGGGACCCTCAATTTTTCTTTGCCTGTGTTTTTGTTGTCTCTCTCACATCACTGTTGTTGTTGTTGTTGTTGACCTGTGTTATAACTATTATTTTGGTTGGTGCTATAATTATCCTTATTATTACTGGAATAAAATTATCAATACAGTTATTATCATTATTTTATCATCGTCTGTTAGTAGTAATATCATTATTATTTCACAATATAATTTCTTATATCAAACGATAAAATCATTAGTGGAACAGACACACAAACAAACATAAAAATTAAACTTAGGAGATGGGGAAAATGTGTGTGTTGTTCTTTTGTTGGTGAAGCTCTCCTCCCTCTTGGATGTTGAAGCCCTCCTTAGTTGTTGGCTCCCTCCCTTAGCTTTTTAAGCCTTCCTCTCCCTTTGTTGTTGAGACCCTCTCTCCCTTAGATATTAAAGCCCTTCCTCTCCTTAGTGGTTTTGTATTTCCCTTACTTATTAAAGCCTTCCACTCCTTAATGTTGAAGCCTCCACTCCTTGTTCTTAAGCCTCCCTCTCCACTTAGTTGATGAAGCCTTCCACTCCATTAGTTGTTGAAGTCCTTCTCTCACAGTTGCAAGCCTCCTCTCCTTAGTTGTTGAAGTCCTCCTCTCCTTAGTTGTTAAACTTCCACTCCCTTGGTTGTTGAAGTCCTTCTCTCACTTAGTTGTTGAAGCCCTCCTCTCCTTGGTTGTTTGAAGCCTTCCTCTCACTTTGTTGAAGCCTTCCACTCCCTTAGTTGTTGAAGTCCTCCTCTCCGTTTGTTTCTTGAAGCCCTCCCATTAGTTGTTAGCCCTCCACTCCATTAGTTGTTGGTCCTCCTTCCTAGTTGTTGACGTCCCTCCTCCTTAGTTATTGAAACCTTCCACTCCCCTTGTTGTAAGTCCTTCTCTCCTTGTTGTTAAGCCCTCCTCTCACTTGGTGTTGGCTTGTTCACTCCCTTGGTTGTTGTCCTCCTCTCACTTAGTTGTTGAAGCCTTCCTCATAGTTGTTACTGTTCACTCCCTTAGTTGTTATCCTCCACTCACTTGTTGTTAAAGTCCTTCACTCCTTTGTTGTTGGTCCTCCTCTCCTTAGTTGTTGACGTTCCTCACTTGTTTGTTAGCGTCCACTCCCTTGTAGTTGTTGAAGCCTTCCTCACTTTGTTGTTGAAGTCACTCTCCTTGGTTGGTGGATTCCTCTCACTTGGTTGTTGAACCTTCCTCACTAGTTGTTGAAGCCTTCCACTCCCTTTGTTGTCAGCTTCCCTCCCCTTAGTTGTTGAAGTCCTCCTCTCCCTTGTTGTGGCCTTCCTCCCTTGTTGTTGAAACCTTCTCTCACTTAGTTGTTGGCCCTCGTCTCACTTAGTTGTTAAGCCCTCCTCTCCTTAGTTGTTAAGCCTTCCGTCACTTGGTTGTTGAAGGTCCTCCTCTCACTTGGCTGTTGAAGCCTTCCTCCCTTTTTGTTGATCCTTCCACTCCCTTAGTTGTTGAAGTCCTCCTCTCCACTTAGTTGTTGAAATCCTCCACTCCCTTAGTTGTTGAGTCTTCCCTCTCCTTAGTTGTTGAAGTCCTCCTCTCACTTGGTTGTTGAAGCCTTCCACTCCCTTGGTTGTTGAAGTCCTCCTCTCACTTGGTTATTTGAGCCTTCCTCCCTTTGTTGTTGAGCCTTCCTCACTTCAGTTGTTTAATCCTCCTCTCACTTAGTTGTTGAACCTCCTCCCCTTAGTTGCTGGTCTTCCACTCCCTTAGTTGTTAACCCTCCCTCACTGTTGTTAGTCCTCTCTCACATGCTGTTGGCCTTCCCTCCCTTAGTTGTTGGCTTCACTCCCTTAGTTGTTAGTCCTCCTCTCACTTGGTGTTGGCCTCCACCCTTGTGTAGCCTCCCTCCCTTGGTTGGCCCTCCCTCCCTTAATTTAGTCCTCCTCTCACTTAGTGGTGGCTTACTCCCTTTGTTGTTGGCTCCTTCCTCCCTTAGTTGTTGGTCCTCCTCTCACTTAGTTGTTGAAGCCTTCCACTCCCTTAGTTGTTGAAGTCCTCCTCTCCACTTGGTTGTTGAAGCCTTCCACTACCTTGGTAGTTGAGGTCTCCTCTCCCTTGGTTGTTGAAGCCTTCCACTCACCAGTTGTTGAGTCCTCCTCTCCTTAGTTGTTAGGCTCCTTCCGCTACCATTGTTTAAAATCCTCCTCACCAGTTTGAAGCCTTCCCTTGGTTGTTGGTCCTCTCTCACTTGTTGTTAGCCTTCCCTCCTTAGTTGTTGGTCCTCCTCTCACTTAGTTGTTGGCTTCATCCCTCCCCTTGGTGTAAGTCCTCCTCTCACTTGGTTGTTGGCTTCCTTCCCTCCCTTAGTTGTTGAAGTCACTCCTCCTCTTCGTTGTTGGCCCTTCCACTACCTTAGTTGTTGAAGTCTCCTCTCACTTATGTTGAAGTCTTCCACCCCCTTAGTTGTTAGTCCTCCTCTCACTTAGTTGATACTCCTCTCCTTGGTTGTTGAAGCCTTCCACTCCTTTGACCTTCCACTCCTTAGTTGTTGAGTCCTCCTCTCCTTGGTTGTTGAGTCCTCCTCCCCCTCACTTGTTGAAGCCTTCCTCTCACTTAGTTGTTGAAACCTTCCCTCCCTTAATTGTTAAGGATTCCTCCCACTCACTTAGTTGTTGGCCTTCCCTCCCCTTAGTTGTTGAGAAGCCTCCACTCACTTAGTTGTTGAAGCCTTCCTCCCTTAGTTGTTGAAGTCCTCCTCTCCTTGTGTTGAACCTTCCCTACCTTAGTTGTTAGTCCTCCTCTCTGAAGTCCTCCTCTCCTTGGTTGTTGAAGCCTTCCACTCATTTGTTGTTGAACCTTCCACTCCCTTGGTTTTTGAAGTCCTCCTCTCACTTAGTTGTTGAAGCCTTCCCTCACTTAGTTGTTGAAGTCCTCCTCTCACTTGGTTGTTGAAGCCTTCCACTCCCTTGTTTGTTGAAGTCCTCCTCTCCTTAGTTGTTGAAGCCTTCCACTACCTTGATGATTGGCCTCCTCACTTAGTTGTTAAAGCCTTCCTCCCTTAGTTGTTGAAGTCCTCCCTCTCACTTCGTTGTTTAAGCCTTCCACTACCTTAGTGGTTGAAGTCCTCCTCTCCTTAGTTGTTGGTCTTCCACCTTAGTTGTTGAAGTCCTCCTCTCTCACTTGGTGTTGGCTTCCTTCCTCCTTAGTTGTTGAAGTCCTCCTCTCACTTGGTTGGCCATCCACTCCCTTAGTTGATGGAGTCCTCCTCTCCTTAGTTGTTGAAGCCTTCCACTCCCTTGGTTGTTGAAGTCCTCCTCTCACTTCGTTGTTGAAGCCTTCCACTACCTTGGTTGTTGAAGTCCTCCTCTCCCTTGGTTGTTGAAGTCTTCCACCCCTTGGTTGTTGAAGTCCTCCTCTCCTTGGTTGTTGAAGTCCTCCTCTCCTTGGTTGTTGAGCCTTCCTCCCTTTGTTGTTGAGCCTTCCACTCCCTTAGTTGTTGAGAGTCACTCTCTCACTTAGTTGCTGGTCCTCCTCTCACTTACTTGTTGGCTTCACTCACTTGGTTGTTGGCCTTCCCACTCCCTTGGTGTTGAAGTCCTCACTCACTTAGTTGTTGGCTTCACTCCCCAGTTGTTGAAGTCCTCCTCTCACTTGGTTGCTGAAGTCCTCCTCTCCTTGCTTGTTGGCTCCTCCACTCACTTAGTTGTTGAAGTCCTCCACTCCCCTTTGTTGTTGGCTTCCTCTCCTTAGTTGTTGAAGTCCTCCTCTCACTTCGTTGTTGTTGAAGTCCTCCTCTCCTTAGTTGTTGGTCCTCCTCTCACTTAGATGTTTGAGTCTCCTCTCCTTGGTTGTTTGAGTCCTCCTCTCCTTGGTTGGGGTCCTCCTCTCATAGTTGTTGAGTCCTCCTCTCCTTACTTGTTGAAGCCTTCCTCACTTGGTTGTTGAAGCCTTCCACTCCTTTGTTGTTGAAGCCTTCCAATCCCTTAGTTGTTGAAGTCTTCCACTCCCTTATTGTTGAAAACTTCCCTCACTTCGTTGTTGAGTCCTCCTCTCCCTTAGTTGTTGAGTCCTCCTCTCCTTGTTGTTGAAGTCCTCCTCTCACTTAGTTGTTGATCTTCCTCTCACTTAGATGTTGAGGTCCTCCTCTCACTCAGTTGTTGGTCCTCCTCTCCTTAGTTGTTGAAGTCCTCCTCTCACTCAGTTGTTGGAGTCCTCCTCTCACTTTAGTTGTTGAGTCCTCCTCTCCACTTAGTCGATAGTCCTCCTCTCATTTATTTGTTGAAGTCTTCCTCTCCTTAGTTGTTGAAGTCCTCCTCTCATGTTGTTGAGGTCTCCTCTCCCTTGGTTGTTGAGTCCTCCTCTCACTTGGTTGTTGAGCGTCCCCCTCTCACTTAGTTGGTAGTCCTCCTCTCACTGGTGTTGTCCTCCTCTCCCTGGTGTTAGGTCCTCCTCTCCCTTGGTTGTTGAGTCCTCTCTCACTAATTGTTGAGTCCTCCTCTCCTTGGTTGTTGGCTCCTCCTCTCCCTTGTTGTTGGTCCTCCTCTCCTTGGTTGTTGAAGTCCTTCTTCCCTTAGTTGTTGGCCTTCCTCCCTTGGTTGTTGAAGTCCTCCTCCTTAGTTGTTGGTCCTCCTCTCACTTGGTTGTTGAAGCCTTCCACTCACTTAGTTGTTGAAGTCCTCCTCTCCTTAGTTGTTGAAGCCTTCCACTCCTTAGTTGTTAGTCTTCCACTCACTTTGTTGTTGAAGTCCTCCTCTCCTTGGTTTTTGAGCCTTCACTCCTTGGTTATTTGAAGCCTTCTCCCCTTGGTTGTTCACTCCTCTCACTTGGTTGCAAGCCCTCCTCTCCTTAGTTGTTGAGCCTTCCCACTCCCTTGGTGGTAAGCCTTCCTCTCACTTAGTTGTTAGTCCTCCTCTCCTTGTTGTTGAAACCTCCCCTCCCTTGGTTGTTGGCCTTCCCTCCCCTTGGTGTTAGCTCTTCCTCTCACTTAGTTGTTGAAGTCCTTCTTCCCACTTGTTGTTGATGCCTCCACTCACTTAGTTGTTGGCCTTCCTCTCCTTTGTTGTTTGAAGTCCTCCTCTCACTTAGTTGTTGAGTCCTCCACTCCTTAGTTGTTGATCCTTCCTCTCACTTAGTTGTTGAAGTCCTCCTCTCACTTGGTTGTTGAAGTCCTCCTCTCACTTGGTTGTTGAAGTCCTCCTCTCCTTGGTTGTTGGTCCTCCTCTCCTTTGTTTGTTGATCCTCCTCTCCCTTTTGTTGTAAGCTCCCTCTCACCTTGTTGGTCCTCCCTCTCCTGTGGTGTCCTCTCTCACCCAGTTGTTGCGTCCTCCTCTCCCTTAGTTGTTGTCCTCCTCTCCCCTTTGTTGTTGGTCCTCCTCTCACTTGTTGTTGAGGTCCTTCTCTCCCTTGAGTGACAGTCCTCCTCTCTCCTTGTTGTTGAGTCCTCCTCTCACTTAGTTGTTGAGTCTCTCTCCCTTTGTTGTTGAGTCCTCCCTCTCCTTTTGTTGTTGAAGTCCTCCTCTCCTTAGTTGTTAGTCCTCCTCTTCCCTTTGTTGCTGAAGTCCTTCTCTCCCTTGGTTGTTGAGGTCCTCCTCTCCACTTATTTGTTGAAGTTCCTCTCATAGTTGTTGGTCCTCCTCTCACTTTGTTGTTATTTGAGAGTCCTCCTCTCCTTTGTTGTTGAAGTCCTCCTCTCCCTTTTGTTGTTGAAGTCCTCCTCTCCCTTAGTTATTTAAGTCCTCCTCTCCTTTGTTGTTGAGTCCTCCTCTCTCTCCTTTGTTGTTGAAGTCCTCCTCTCACTTTTATTTGAAGTCCTCCTCTCCCTTTGTTGTTTGGTCCTCCTCTCCCTTTGTTGTTGAAGTCCTCCTCTCCCTTTGTTGTTGAAGTCCTCCTCTCCTTAGTTGTTGGTCCTCCTCTCCCCTTTGTTGTAAGTCCTTCTCTCCCTTAGTTGTTGAGTCCTCCTCTCCCTTATTTGTTGTTGAGTCCTCCTCTCACTTATTTTGTTGAAGTCCTCCTCTCACTTGGTTGTTGAAGCCTCCTCTCCCCTTGGTTGTTGAGTCCTCCTCTCCTTGGTTGTTGAAGTCCTCCTCTCCCTTTGTTGTTGAAGTCCTCCTCTCCCTTTGTTGTTAGTCCTCCTCTCCTTTGTTGTTGAGGTCCTCCTCCTTTGTTGTTGAAGTCCTCCTCTCCAGTTTGTTAGTCCTCCTCTCCCTTTGTTGTTAGTCCTCCTCTCCTTTGTTGTTGGTCCTCCTCTCCCCTTTGTTGTTGGTCCTCCTCTCTCAGTTTTGTTTGGTCCTCCTCTCCCCTTTGTTGTTGATGTCCTCCTCTCTTTTGTTGTTGGGGTCTCCTCTCCCTTTGTTGTTAGAGTCCTCCTCTCCCTTTGTTGTTGTCCTCTCTCACTTAGTTATTTGAAAGTCCTCCTCTCACTTTGTTGTTGTTGGTCCTCCTCTCCCTTTGTTGTTGAAGTCCTCTCTACTTTTGTTGAAGTCCTCCTCTCCTTTGTTGTTGAGGTCTCCTCTCCCTTTGTTGTTTAGTCCTCCTCTCCCTTGGTTGTTGGAGTCCTCCTCTCCCTTTGTTGTTGAGTCCTCCTCTCACTTAGTTGTTAAGTCCTCCTCTCCCTTTGTTGTTAGTCCTCCTCTCACTTTTGTTAGTCCTCCCTCTCCTTAGTTGTTGAGTCCTCCTCCCTTGAGTTTTGGTCCTCCTCTCCTTTGTTGTTATAGTCCTCTCCCATTTGTTGTTGAAATCCTCCTCTCCTTTGTTGTTAGGTCCTCCTCTCCCTTTGTTGTTCATCCTCCTCTCAGTTTGTTGGTCCTCCTCTCCCTTTGTTGTTGGGGTCTCCTCTCTTTGTTGTTGAGTCCTCTCTCATTTTTGTTGTTGGTCCTCCTCTCCCTTTGTTGTTGTCCTCCTCTCCCTTTGTTGTTGAAGTCCTCCTCTCCTTAGTTGTTGGTCCTCCTCTCCCTTTGTTGTTGAAGTCCTCCTCTCCTTTGTTGTTGAAGTCCTCCTCTCCTTTTGTTGAAGTCCTCCTCTCCTTTGTTGTTGGGTCCTCCTCTCCCTTTGTTTGAGGTCTTCCTCTCCCAGCAATGCGTAACT
>NW_024718101.1:5000-15000 GCF_018991925.1 Homarus americanus
CCCGGCCTTCTCACCTGGTCACAAATCTTCTTAATTACAAAATTGTCCAGCTTGTACATGCCGTTACTCAAATTCATGTTGAATGCTTCGGTATGTTTAATAAGACTAGATTCTATGATGTTCCTACTATCAATTGAATTACATGGTAATATTGAGGAGGCATTATCCCAGTCAATGCAATGATTGTTATCCCTCAAATGAACAAACAGAGCATTGGATTCCTGGCCTGTCCTAACACTGTATTTGTGTTGTTTAATTCTAGTTGCAAGATCTTTACCTGTCTGGCCTAAGTAAAACATATTACATTCCTTGCAAGGAACTTTATAAATGCAGCCAGTTGTGTTGTTGGGGGAGTTCTTGATTAACATTTGTTTAACAGTGCATGAGTTTTTAAATGCCACATTGACATTCCAGGTTTTTAGTTGTGAAGGAATGTGTGAGAAATTTTTGTGAAATGGTAATATTAAGATATTCTTATGGTCATGGGTGGGCTTGGGATCAGTTCTATAGAACTGATCCCAAGGACCTCCGTGTCACGGCAGACGGTTCACAGATGGCCCCAGCCCTAGGTTCACTCTATGCACATGTCACCTTTGGCAACATGTCGTGTCAAGCCTGGATTGACATGCATAATGGTGTCCCGACTCCTTTGCTGTCCTACAGACATTGCCAAAAGTTAGCCATCATCTCCCAGTTCTTCCCAAAACTGATTCTCGAGGTAAAATACGCCAACAGGGTGCACGAAGGGAGCAGCAACTACCCTGCTGCCGCCCTGCCCCTACCTCTGGCCAGTGACACCTCTCCTTCGGTAGTTGTCCCTGCTGCTCCACGTCCCCACGCCTTGGCTCGCCTCCACGACAGTCACAGTGGAGCCGAAGCCACCAAACGGCGTGCAAGACAGACTGTGTTCCGGCCTAGCATCGACCCCGACATCTCCAATGCTGTCCAGGCGTGTAAGCCCTGCCAAGTACTACAACCCAGCCAGCAGGAGGAACCCTTCATGAGTGACGACAACCCCACCCGCCCCTTTGAGTCTGTATCGGCCGACTTTTTCTATGTGTCAGGAGAGTCCTTCCTGGTTACCGTCGACCGTCTCTCTGGTTGGCCGGTTGTCATCAAGTGCGGTAAAGATACATCTGCCGCCACCATCAGCAAGTTCCGCCACTACTTCCGTTACGTGGGCGTTCCTGTGCGCCTGCGAACCAACGGAGGGCCCCAGTTCACGAGCCGGGACTTTGCTGCGTTCCTCGACCGATGGAGAGTCCGGCATGTGTTGTCACCGCCTCATTACCCGCAGTCCAACGGCCATGCTGAGGCTGCTGTCAAATCCCTGAAGCACCTCATCCTCAAAGTGGCTCCTTCTGGGAATATTGACTGCGAGGCCTTCGACCAGGGTCTCCTTGAGCTCCGCAACACACCCAACTACACCGGACGCTCCCCTGCCCAGGTCTTGTATGGACGCCCCCTCCGTTCTTGTGTCCCTGTTCACCCTCAGTCCTTCTCCAAGGAGTGGCAGGCCAAGACAGAGGATTGTGATCACCGAACCTTCCGAACGTGTTCAAGACGTAGTCGCCCGCTACAACGACCACGCCCGTCCTCTCCCCAGGTTGAGTGTCGGCACCCAAGTCCGTGTTCAGGACCTGACCTCCCTACATTGGGACAAAGTGGGCGTAGTCATGGGTCTCGGCAGGTCACTGGACTACCAGGTGCGGTTACCCAGTGGTCGTGTGTGGTGGAGGAAGCGCCGTTTTCTCCGCCCCGTAACACCTTCCGCTAACCCCATTACCAGTGCTGAGTCCCATATCCCCCCCCCCAACGATCAAGCCCCTCGACGCTCAGAACGGATCTACAGGAAAAGGTCCGCTCAAGACTTTGCTATGAGCGTATAGGGGGAGGTGTATGTATATTATGTATGTTGTATGTATACCATGTATGTACTTAATATATACACATTACTTCTCTAGTCAGTAGTGTGTGGCAATGCCCATTTCAAGTCACCACATGCTTAGATAAATGTGCCTGGCGACATCTGGAAGCTGCTAATGTACCACTTACCACATGTGGCCTGAGAGGTCAGAGTGAGGTCAGTTGACCCCTATAGGAGTGTAAGGACTACCGGCGCTTGAAAGCGCCCTTGTATATTTCCGATAATATGAACCTACAAAACTCTACAGGTGTTTATGTTCGCTCCTGTAGTTAGAACTAAGTACCCCGAACATCTCCATGTGTGTAGTTGAAACCGCTTAAGAAAAATACACGTAAGTTACAAGTCTAAAATATTGTATTTTTGGTGCTTTTTGTATCATTATTTACCGTTTTTATACATTTAGTATATTCGGACAGTCGGCTTTTTTGGACAGGTAGTCCCTCCTGAATTTCTAGTAGTCCATGGTGCTTTAGAGACACAGGAGGTGTATCATTAGTGGGTCAGAGGTGTATTGTTGAATTATTATTACCTGACCTCAATTGGCCCAGCAATTTGCCAAGGCTTTGGAACCAAGGGTGCCGGAAAATTGGTGGTGTACCTGTATAAAAACTTCATCACATCCACTTAGGAAATATTTTAAAAAAATGGTGAAAATGGCACTTTCATCTTTCTGTATGAAAATAAAACTTTCTGTGAATGACTCTGAAATCATAGGCAAAATCATGGTGCAAAATATAATATCAACATTTATGTACAAGTGTTTAAGAGTTTACTTACACCAAGAAATATATTTCTCGAAGAGTCAAAGCCAGCAGCATAAACCTGAGTGGTGCGAGTCGTTCTGTGAGCAATTATTCGACACGCAAATCTACTTATTGTACTCTGTGTGACCTGAAAAGAAAAATACATTAGTTAAATTGTACAAATAAATGTTTAATACACAATCCCCTATCACAGAAAATCAACAACAGATCATATTGCATAAATAAACATTAATATATATATATATATATATATATATATATATATATATATATATATATATATATATATATATATATATATATATATATATATATATATATATATATATATATATATATATATATATGTCTTGATAAAATCACACGGGAAAATGGAAACAACGGAGTACCTTAGCTTTCGTCTTTATTCAAGACATCTTCAGAGGCAACTAGATTACATGGACAGAGAGAGGCTTAAATATACAGGGTGACCTAAAAACTTTCATTCCTCTGTAACCAGACAAGTTCCTACACTTAAGAATATTTTGACTCTGCCCTATCGTGATGAATTTGTCCCTTTAGTTCGGTCCCTCAAGCTTCTAAATATTAATGTTGTTTTCAAGTATGACTCAACCATTACCAATATGTTAATAAGGAATAGCCCAAGTTTGAATGTAAATGGAAGTGTTTATTGTATTCCATGTAGCCAATGTAATTGTAATTATGTAGGTCAGACAGGAAAAACACTGCAGCTCAGAATCAAACAACATAAGTATAATATCAGAACTGCATCTGAAAGCAGTGCCTTGTTCGTTCATGTTAGGAATAATAATCACCCAATTGCTTGGGAAAAAAGCTTAGAAATATTCAAATCATCTTGTGTCACAGAAAGACTTCTGGTTGAAGCTAGTTTGATTAAGGAATTAAAATCAATAAACCTTAGTGATGGTCAGTTCAAAACTGATAATATGTTACATAAATTTATTTGTCAGTGGCCCAAGGTTAAAAATGCTTTGAAAACCTTTGATCTTGATGTATGATAGTTATTTTGTGGGTCCCTTTTTTCTGACCTGACCTGTCTAGTCACGTCATCACCCTTCTCTTAAGCTCCTCTACGTGTATGTTGGTGTGGGGATTAGTGGATGTCATCATTATGACCTGACCTCATGTTTTTAGGTCACCCTGTATATTTAAGCCTCTCTGTCCATGTAATCCAGTTGCCTCTGAAGATGTCTTGAATAAAGACGAAAGCTAAGGTACTCCGTTGTTTCCATTTTCCCGTGTGATTTTATCAAGATTTATCTTATCCACGTTTTCATTGTGAATTTACATGATATATATATATATATATATATATATATATATATATATATATATATATATATATATATATATATATATATATATATATATATATATATATATATATATATATATATATATATATATATATATATATTATATATATATATATATATATATATATATATATATATATATATATATATATATATATATATATATATATATATATATATATATATATATATATATATATATATATATATATATATATATATATATATATATATATATATATATATATATATATATATATATATATATATATATATATATATATATATATATATATATATATATATATATATATATATATATTATATATAGTCAACCCTCACTTTACGCGGTTAATGTAACCCGCAGGGTCCCGCGGAAAGTGAGGAACGCGTAAAGTGAATAACATAACATATGGGATTAATTGAAATAGAGTCCGGGCCGACACCCAAACTCCACTTTTTGACGACACACAACTATGTTGTAGTAAAAATATTATCTTAACTTTATGATGGTATGCACACACAATTAATAATTAAGAGAAATATCAATAATATTAGGTTTTTTAACACTTACATTAGTAGAAAAGATGGCTGGGCACACGGGGAGGGGGGGTTGGTTCCGAGGCAGAGGGCAGATTATTGGCCCTCACCTGTATCACTTGTATCAACTGTATCACTATCCACCACAGAGGCTTGCAGGGCCTCTTTGTCAAACCCCCCAAAGTTCATATAAGTCCATATCCTCACTATAATTATCACTATCACTGACTTGGGCCGGCTGTAGTGGGTGGCAGGTGAAGAACTGGTAATGTTTTGATGACTGGGCGACCTCGTGCGCACCATATTCGCGCCGCTTACACAACATGGCGGATGGCGGGAGGTTTGGATCCAAAAATGGGGCAGCTCGCCAGCCGCTCTCCGCGTAATGGGGTACACGCACCGCGGAATGTGAGCATGTTAGGTTCCAGCAGGGCACCGCTTAAACGTGAAAACGCGGAATGTGGGACCGCGTAAAGTGAGGATTGACTGTGTATATATATATATATATAGTATATATATATATATTATGTGTTAAAGGAATATCCTTCCTTAGGCTTTAGTAAGCATTTGCCTCCAGGTGTAATGTTAACCTACATCTATTGAGGATAAAATCTTTCACCTACAAATTGACAATAACACATTTGCTGTAATCAGACATATCTAGTTGCCTCAACAATTGCATCCCCAGTTGCAATTGGGTATGCAATTTCAAATTCTGTGTCATTACTAAGGAATAACGAAGTCTCTGGTGCACTCTAAGATTAAGAGAGAAAACGGAGGACTCAGGAGTCCTGAAGCGAGAGAAAACGGACTCCTATGATGGGGGACACAAGCACTCATACTGACAGACTTGACACTCACTGACTTGACAAGTTTTACCAACCATTAGTTGTGTACGTTATCTAGTGAATTTAGTCAATATTGTACAGTGCAAGTACACTGCAATACAGTGGTCCCTCGGTTAACAATGGACCTAAGTGCAAACCTGTACTGTACATGTACTAAATGATTACGGTAATAAAATTGCTATGTCCATTGTAAATATAGATTGTTTATACAGGTATTCAAATTAATCACTACAGTATTACCCCGCTTTACACGGTTTCACTTTCAGTTCTCATTTACGCGGTACCTTGCCAGAACCGGAAAGTTCTGGACTTCAGCGGTGCATCTACTCATATACGCGATGAAGTATAATTTTTTTTTTTTTTGCTCATAAAATTCATACAAATTACCCTGCCAGAATATAATTTACATTGCTGGAATTCTTACAATATGATGATCATTTGAATATAAACATCATGGATTTTGCATTAGACATACAAATTTTAGATCTAATGTAATAATTTGGTTTACACAAAAGCAAATATTTTATCGTTTGTGCAAAATATATAAATTTACATTCAAAATATTCTGACCTAAGGAATCTAGAAAAGTCAATTATATTATCCTTTTAGTCTGGGTTATTATTTATTACTAAAAATGTAAATATACTATTTTCTCCCAATCGCTTCTCTTGTAAGGAGGGAAGGTGGGGGGGGGGGTAGGAAGGGAGGGAGGGCAGAGGTGGGGTATTCTGATTGACAGATAGTGTCCTTGAAGAATATTTCTTTGTTTATTTACTGAAGACATTTGTTTTAGCTCATAAAATTCATACAAATTACCCGGCCAGAATATAATTTACATTACTGGAATTCTTACAATATGATGATCATTTTGAATATAAACATCATGGATTTTGCATTAGACATACAAATTTTAGATCTAATGTGCACTCTAAGATTAAGAGAGAAAACGGAGGACTCAGGCGTCCTGTGAGAGAAAAGCGATTCGTATGACGGGGGACCAAATAAAAAAAAAAAGCATAGCTACATATTTTGTGGACTACAGTATTAAGCGTGCCTTTTCATCACTTTGTAATAAACCTAGCCATGCCTATGTGTGTTTATGATATTTACCATACCATTATATATATATTTAGTGGGTCTAAATGGTCGTAAAATGGGTGTCTGAACCAATCAGAATAAATCCCATAGGTTCTGGACTTTCATTATCGGCGGGGTCCCAATTAGGCGCGATAACCAAGGGATGACTGTACATACTTGTGACACTGGCCAGTTGCTTCTGGTGTTATGGTACAAAGTACCAAGTGACAGCACTAGGATCCCGCTTCCTCTATCAAGGAATAAACAATTAAAATTTAAATTGAAAAAAACATTCAAATAAATTACTATCTTACAAGAATCCCTCCAATGTAAGTTATATTTACCCAGGTGGTTTGGGTGGCAAATTATGAGATGAGCTTAGTCACTCTTAAGTAATGATAAATAAACACGCAGGCAGGCCTTCAGCGCCAACTGTCAAATCTCATCTCAAATAAATAAACAAACAAACGCCAGACATTCTGTCACCTCACCTCGCTCCACCCTGTGTTCAAGATAAAAGATTGGTGATTTCTTTATGTTTATTTTATATAATATCTCAGACTAAAGAGATTCTAATATAAATTGCATTGCTGAAATCCTTGCAAGACAGAGATTAATTTGAATATAAGCATCATATATTTTGCTCAAGATATAAAAATGTAGTACAATAGTGTACAATACTGTGCATTACATTTTATAAAAGTTTTCAACTGCATTTTGGGTAGATTTACATAAAATTTATTCATTTATTTTCACCCATTTACATTCACACACCATACTAAAATAAGCGTAAAATAAATTGGTGCAAAGCTGGACTGCACATGTACTAATTTGATTCTGATTACTAAAATTTTTATGTTTATTGGAATTACAACATGTTTATATTCAAATAAATCAGTATCTTACAAGGATCCCAGCTATGTTAATTATATTCTCCCAGGTCATTTCACTGGCATTTTAAAATGAGAGAAGCTTAGTAGGACTGTTAAATAAACACACAGACCTTCTCCTCAAACATACTCAACCCCCCACCCCCAACCTCGCTGGGTGGCGTGGCTGGATTCCGTCAGTCAGTCCTCCCCAGCCAGGCTTTAGGCTTACAGTTTTATCTTATATAATATCTCAGACTAAAGTTAGATTATAATTTGCATTGCTGGAATCCTTGCAAGACAGCCAATAATTTGAATATAAACGTCATAAATTTTGCTCAAGAGATAAAAATTGTTGTACATTAGTGTACAGTACTGTAGTACATTTATAAAAGTTTTCAACTGTATTTTGGGTACATTTACATAGATTTCTTAGTGCAAAGCTGGAGTGCACATGTACTAATTTGATTACGATTGCTAAAATTGTTTGTCTAGTGCAAATTATAGCATGTTTATATTCAAATTAATCAGTATGTTACAAAATCCAGCTATGTTAATCATATTCACCCAGGTCCTTTCACTGGCTTTTTATAAGAGAAACGTCACCTAGAACTGATAAATATACACGCGTTAGACCTGGGCCTGTGCCAACTGTCAAGCTACTACCTCCCTCCCCACGCCCCTTCGCACCCTCTCTCCCCATCTGATGGGCGTTGCTGGAATCCTTGTAAAACAGTGAATAATTTTAATATAAACGTCATGTATTTTTGCACAAGAGATAAAAATTAATCACCTGTATCACATTACAGTAGTGATTTAAGAGTAAAAGTGTATATGTAAGTATATAATATTCCACATACATAAGTATAAATAAAAAGTTTATGTGATGATCGGACAACGTCCATTTCGGTTAACGTCACGTTTCCAAGAACGTATCTAGGACGTTAACCAGCGCATGACTGTATAATACAGTGGTCCCTCGGTTAACGAGTACAATTCGTTCCAGGTCGCCCGTTAACCGAAAAATTCGTTAACCGAAACCATTGTTTCAATGGGTTTTGGGTAGTGGTTCCAGCTCACCGAAAATTGCCTAAAGTCAACAAAAACGGTAATAAACTACACTTACTTTGAGGTGTGTATGTAGAAGGCTCCTGGATGATGATGCTGATGTGAATTTAAAGTGGGAGGTGGAGGAGGAGAAGGGAAGAAGGAAGTGGAGGTGGAGGAGAAGCATTTTACTGCTTCTTGGAAGGTGAGTCACCTTCCATGAAAATGTCAGGAACCTCTGGACTGACAGATTCTCCACCAGGAACATCCTCTCTCCTTCTTGAAGTGTATGGCTGAGGGCTAGCATCTTGTTCCCGCTGACTTTTAGTGAAGAAACTGTCAATTTTTGTCTGTGGAGCACCTTTCCTCCTCATCATTAACTGATGTTTGAAGGAGACCAATGTGTCCTCAACATTACACAAAGCTAGTTCTGATTTTTCCACATCTGGGTGCCTTGAAGCCAGTTTCTCCAAATGGTCAACATCATCTTTCAAAACTGAAGTTGACGTATGGTCATCACTTTCCTTTTCCTCCTCACCACTGTCAGCCTCTAACATCTCATCCAGTTGTTGCAAGTCTTCAGGAGTAAGTTCCTGCTCATGAGACATCACAAGCTCTTCTACATCATCCTCCTCCACTTTAAGGCCCAATGACTGACCAATGGACACAATCTCCTGGTCCAACTCTGCTTCTTCCTGAAATCCCTCAAAATCATGGCCTACTGATGGCCACAGTGCTTTCCATGAAGAATTGAGGGATCTAGTGGAGACTTCTTGCCATGAGGACACAATCAATTTTACAGCCTCCAGGATGTTGTATTGTGTCTTCCAGAACTGTGACAATGTTAGATCATTATCAGTGGAAGTTGCCTGATGATACCTCCTGAAAATTTTCTTCATGTACAGCTTCTTAAAGTTGCTGATCACATTCTGGTCCATTGGCTGTATGATTGACGTAGTGTTGGGAGGCTAAAACAACACTTTGACAAAGTCAAATTGAGACTCCAAAGTGCTGGCAAGTTGAGGGTCATGACCAGGGGCCTTATCCATAAGGAGAAGAGCCTTTAAAGGGAGTTTATTGGTGGTTAGGTAGCTCTTCACAGAAGGGCAAAACACCTCAACAGCCCATTTATTAAAGAGCTGTCTTGTTACCCATGCCGTACGGTTGGACTTACAATAAACTCCATGCCGTCCTCTTACCACTTTTTGTTGCTTGAACACCCTGGGATTTTCAGAGTGGTAGACAAGAATAGGCTTCAGTCGGAAATCCCCAAGCATTGGCACCAAGTAATGGCGAGACGGTCCTTCATGGGTCCAGGTAAAGCTTTATCTCTGGTGGTGAATGTTCTTTAAAATGCATTTATGTTGAAGAGAGTCTGAAGCAAGATGTTACCTCCACTGAAAACACAGAGACTGACGCCTGTATGGTGTGTTGACAGGCTGTTTGGCGCGCTAAAAACTAGTTTCCCTGTACAATCAGTTCTGCTATAACGCGATAGCTGTGTTCTTGTAAAACCTTGTGGTGTAGAAATTCGCGCAATAGAAATAACAGGGCTTATGGAGAAAATAAGGTTAGGTGCAGATTACTCGAA